>NC_060889.1:10718554-11018554 GCF_014805685.1 Silurus meridionalis
AAAAGATGAGTATGCCGAAAGCACCTCATGCCCACCGTGAAGTATGGTGGAGGATCTGTGATGCTGTGGGCCTGTTTCTCTTCCAAAGTCCCTGGGAACCTTGTTAGGGTGCATGGCATTATGAACGCTTTGAAGTACCAGGATATTTTAAATAAAAACCTGATGGCCTCTGCCAGAAAGCTGAAGATGGGTCGTCATTGGGTCTTTCAGCAGGATAATGATCCAAAACATGTGGCAAAATCTACACAAAAGTGGTTCAGCAGTCACAAACTCAAGGTCCTCCCATGGCCATCTCAGTCCCCAGACCTCAACCCAATCGAAAACCTGTGGGGCGAGCTAAAGAGAAGAGTGCATAAGAGAGGACCCAGGACAATGGATGATCTAGAAAGATTGTGCAAAGAAGAATGGTCAAAATCCTCTCTGTGTTCTCCAATCTTGTGAAATGTTATAGGAGGAGATTAAGTGCTGTCTTGTTGGCAAAAGGAGGTTGTACAAAGTATTAACATCAGGGGTGCCAATAATTGTGGCACACATGATCTCAAGTTTTTTTTTTTTTTCTAAATGTGTGATTTTTTTACCACCAAAGTAATGTACTTAAATAAAAGGTTGGATTTTTCTCTTTTTTTGCATTTGGGTTCTATGTTGTTTTAAAAAAAAGGAGAATTTTTTGAAGTTCACGACCACATCTTAAACAGGGGTGCCAATAATTGTGGAGGGCACTGTATACCAGTAATTACAAATTACGAATTTATTCAGAAAGCATCATTACAAGTCACACTTTTTTACTTTTTAATTACACATGAGATACATGTTGCAGCAATGGCAGCTGCCCTCTGAGCAGTTTACTCTCTTCCCCATGCACATTTTAGTTCAGTTCTGCAGTGCTTTATTGCCACAAATCTCATTCCATTGTTGGCAAAGCAAATAGTGCAAGTAGACTAAGACAAAGTTAACACACTTGTAGTTTATCGATTACGCTCCTGTCTCTCCATACTTTACGCAACAAAACAATGAACATGGTCCTTTGAGATCCCTAATAGATCGATTCCAGGCTGGTCACATGACAAATGCAAAGGTTTACTGTTAAACCAAAGAACATTTAGGATTTATTCAATATGGAGAGCAAAAAGAAGTGGGAGAGGAAAAGGGCCAGATTAAAGAAGTTTTATAAGTATTGTAAATATGCCAAATTTGAGACAGCAAAACAAGCAATGTACCTGGTGTGACAGGTATCTATTACACACAGTGTAGCACTGCATACTCACTACTGCAGCAATGACCGTTGTGTGACCATCCCAGTGCAAATAATATAAATAAAAATAATCTAGAGAGAAAAAAGATATAGTAAATACTAAAAGTGTGAAACGGTACACAAAATTCATGGTTCTGTAAGTACCTCAGTTTTTAAGTCACTGTTCGGTTCAATTTCAGTACAGTTAGGGGAAGAAATGCAAAACATAAAATTGCTTGTTGTTTACAGTTTACATGAAAAAAATGTAAATAGAATAAATCATATGAATGCAATACACTTTGATTATATTGATTACATTAATAAATACATTTAAACACAAATTAAATTGATTAAATAAAATTAAAGAAATTGAGAAATTATTTTAAATAGTTACAACTTGTTAGACCCAGTTTGGGTAATACAGATCTGTATGTAAGTCTAAGTGTATTTGTGTGTCTGTTTGTGTGTTTAATTTTCTAACGATATGATCTACTTATTTCAGCATACTTTAACAAATGTCTTCATTCCTTTTATCATTCATTAATTCCTCCTCAACATGTGGGACTGTCAGAATTTTGTCCTTTCAAGAGAAATTCTTGAAGCTGGACATAGTTTGCTAGCTAGTGCTAGCTAGAATCCGTAGTGCTAGCATTAGCCGCTAAACAGGAAGTGGCTAGCGGCTAATGCTAGCGCTATGGATTCTTTAGCGGTCTCATGCATGCGCAAAACAAATCTTATTTCCTGTACGCAGTGAGTGGCTACAGTGACACTGCACTAACTCTAGTTATTTTTTTTATACCCCTATTGTGTATGTTTAATAATAATAATTTGAAAAATGCACTCAAAGTGTGAGGCGGAGACTAAACAAACTTGCGGTCCACCACTTAGTAATACTCAGATATTAACTATGTTACGCATGTAAAAAGGATTGCATTCGGTTCAAGTCCTGTACCGAAAAACAGACAGCCCTGTACCGAAAAATTTGGGTGCGAATACGTGTATAACTACACCCCTATTAGATACTCCTCTTCTTCTTTTAGCAGCAAATCATCCGTCTCCATATCACTCTGTCCTTCACATCTGCCTCTACCTGCAGCTTTTCCCTCACCACATCCATAAACCTCCTCCTTGTCCTTCCCGCACAATTACCCTCTGGGGTCGACAAATGCGTGGCGCATTTTGTGGCATTTTTTCCTCATAATGACCGAAACAAACTTAAATTAGTTTTTTTGATTGTACAGATAAGAGGAATACATCATTCAAATCCGCAACGGGTTTACTTTATTTGTATACAATCATAATAACAAAAAAACGCAGTGCTTTTGTAAAATAAAGAAAACAGACAGGTCTGTCATCTCTCTCTCTCCGTCATCTCTTCACACAGATACATAAATAAAACAACCTTAGTGAATACTTGCCTCACACACACAATAAATATATGAATAGAAAGCTCAAAGTGTCTACATTTAAATAAACCAATTCACAGTGAAAACAAATATTCTCTGATTATACAATCCGTATGAAAGTTAGAAGAGGTACAGTTTTTCTCCAGTATCACCTCATTAGCCTTCCGTGTGGAAACATAGCAAAGGTTCCTTTTGGTGTAGTGATTATTTACGTAATTTTAAACATTTGCAAGAATATTTTGTCTTCATGCTCTATGTTGAGTTTGGTTTCACTAATAATAAACATACATTTGCATAAAGCATAAATATTTGTCCATGCCCATGTTGATTAGAGTTAAAAAAAATTTTAAATGTATTAATTTAAGGTACATTTAAAACAGATAAAAATGTACATTTAATTTGCGATTAAATGCGAGTTAACTCATGATAATCATGCATTTAATCACGATTAAATGTTTTACTCGATTGACACCCCTAATACTAATATGACGTGAGGTCCAGTTACCAGAGTTACACTAAAATAGGTAGTAGTAATTGGTACTTTTTTACTTAAGTACATGTCAGAGCCTAAATTTCTTAACCTTAATTTGAGTAAAATAAAAGTATAGTCAGTACTTCAGCTTTTACCAGAGTATTTTAAAAACATGAGTATCTGTACTTCTACTAAAATAAAGGATGTGTGTACTTTTGCCACCTCTTTCCCTCACCTTGTCTCCAAAATGACTTCCATGCATTGTTCCTCTAATGAACTGATTTCTAATCTTGTCTGTTCTTGTCACTCCCGTTGAAAATCTCAGCATCTTCAACTCTGCCACCTTTAACTCCGCCTCCTGTCTTGTAGTCAATGCGTTTCACTCTTGCAGATTCCTTTCTATCACAAATCACTCCTGCTATCACTCTTCTCCACCCACTCCACCCTGACTTCACACTTTTCTTCACTTCTCTAACACACTTTCCATCACTTTGCACTTTTGACCGCAGGTACCTAAACTCGTCCACCTTCTCCACCTCTTCTCCCTGCAACCGCACCACTCCACTGTCCTCCCTCTCACTCACACACATGTACTCTGTCTTACTCCTATGGACTTTCATTCCCTTTCTCTCCAGTGCATACCTCCACCTCTCCAGGCTCTTCTCAACCTGCTCCCTACTCTCACCACAAATCACAAAATCATCTACAAACATCATAGTCCATTGAGACTCCTGTCTGACCTCTTCCGTCAACCTGTCCATTACCACTGCAAACAGGAAAGGGTTTAGAGCCAATCCTTGATGCAGTCCCACCTCCACCTTAAACCAGTCTGTCGTTCCAACTGCACACTTCACTGCTATCCCACTGTCCTCATACATGTCCTGCACCACCCTCACATACTTCTCTGCGACACCTGACTTCCTCATACAATACCACAACTCCTCTCTCGGCACCCTGTCGTACGCTTTCTCTAAATCCACAAATGCACAATGCAAATTCTTCTGACATTTTCTATACTTCTCCATCAACACTTTCAAAGCAAATATTGCGTCAGTAGTGCTCTTCCACTGTTCCTCACAGATGGTTACCTCTCCTCTCACCAAGCTTCCACTACTTTTTCACATAACTTCATGGGGTGACTGATCAACCTAATTCCCCTGTAGTTACTGCAGGTCTGCACATCTCCCTTATTCTTAAAAATTGGTACCAGCACACTCCTCCATTCCTCAGGAATCCTCTCCCCTTCCAAAAAAACTCCACTGCCATCTCTCCATCTCCATGCTTCTACTGGTATGCCAATATTATAGATACTCTACTGCTTTAAATCATGAGATCTTTGTCACTTGACAAACTACAATTTCTAGAGCACCCATCCTTCTCTCATCTTCAAGCTGCGGTCAGTGTTCAGCATATTTAGCATTGAACAATTGTATTTTTACTTTGCTGGAAAATGCATTTGGCATTTTTAGTGTAAAGCCTAATTTATATTTGCATTACTTGCCCTACTGTGTATGTTTAGTTACTGTTAAATACAAAAGCACAAAACGTTAAAATTATTTTATTGAAGCTATTACTTAATGTAATGACCAATGTCAACATTTGAAATTAGCTATAGATATCATATTCAATTTGGGCCATTTATTTTTTTTGCAGTATTTATTTAATTTGTGTTGTACAGCCAGTGCCTACTGTGAAATATTTTAAAAAACAAATTGTCAGAAACGTTTAAACAGTGGATTTGTCAATTTGTGGGCATCCCAAGTGAGTGTGTGGGCCGTTCAGATAAAATTTCTGGGCTGGAAATCAGTCCTACGTTGTCCATGCTGTTATGGTTTACATTATAACAACTAAATACAGTTATTTGTTCTCCAGTGTCTTATTTCTCTCTTTTTTTGAAGTTAATGAAACAAAAACAAGAACAACAAAGAAACACAGCTTGTCATATTTTTTGAGAAACCGGAAATTGTAAACACCTTTGTCCTGAAGAATTTATTGTTTTGGCAAATTTACTGACTATTATAAAGAGCTGACATCTGAGATTCTCTTCTAGTAAATGTTAAATAAACATGTGTATGCTCTGTAGCAGTCTTTCTATATATATCAGTGACATTATGTTTTTCTTTTATTTTATGACTAGTACTACTACTATTTCTAATAAAAATGATATACAGTAAACCCCCCGCTTAACCATGGTTTGAATCTCATGGCCCTGGTTTATTGGTTTAAATGCATTTTCCACATAAATTTGTTTGGCTGGTTTTCCCAGTCTCTCATCGATAGCACAATAGACCAAAAAATATATAGGGAATTGTTTTTATGTTGAAGTTGAGTTTTATGTTGAAATAATGAAATTTATTAAAACAAATATAATTATTCATTATAAAATGAAGTAAAATGCAAATACAATACAGTACTGTATACATAAAATTGCATTTTTGGGGTGGCATCCGCTTATCACGTTTTTTCTTTTATTGTGGGCAGTTTTGAAACGTAACCACCATGATAAATGGGGAGTTACTGTAATCACTAAATGACTGTCGATAAGGTAAAGTGTCTGCCATACAAGTCACTGTGCATTAGCTGGTATTACAGGAACAATAAGGTGTTCTAAATAAACTATAACTGCAAATATAAATTTACAGGTGTAGCAATTTTTTCTGTGCTGTAACAGAAAATGTAACTGCAACGTAAATTTGAGAACTGTCTCGCAAATTTTATATCAAAACATGAACTAGGATTTCGAAGCATGGGGACAGGCATGAACTATGGCATATACTATAACCTGAGAACAATGAATGACAAAAAGATAGATGATGAATCAGGTACTAAACGTAACTTAAATACTTGTGCTCATTAAACAAAATGTAACAGTTATTTGACATGATCTGGTGAGGTGCGGTGGTTGATGAGGAACATAGAGAAGTGCTGATTTTGGCATTACCATGAGAAACAATTTTGATATTGTGGGACATTTGGATTTTCTTCACAAGAACAATGGCTTTTGAATTGCTGCTTTTCTAAAATAATGATAAATAATGATAAAACCCAGCTATTAGGGTTGCACAAGGCAGTGCACTCTTAGTGCCAGTCCCAAGCCTAGATAAATGGGGAGGGTTGCGTTAGGAAGGGCATCCAACGAAAAACATGTCGGTCCAGGCCCGGGTTAACAACGACCGCCACAGATATCGGTTACCGGTGGAATTTGGGCTATTGTTGGCCAAAGGAAGAGAAGAAGAGGAGGAAGACGTCTACAGAGACAGCAGGTAAAGGAGAAGTGGAGGAGAGTGGAGGATAGGGTGGGTACTTGACTGGTAAAGGGAGAGATGGCTGATATGATGGAGTGGAGAAATGTAGATATGGTGTGTGTTCAGGAGACCAAGTAAAAAGGGAGTAAGGCCAGGAACATTGGAGGGGGGTTTAAAAGGTTCTATTATGGTGTGGATGGAAAGAGAAATGGTTTAGGGGTGATCCTGAAGGAAGAGTACAGTAATAGTGTAGTGGAGGTGAAGGGTTCCTGACAGGGTGATGATGAACGTGATGTTGGAAGTTGAAGGGGTTGTGATAAATGTCATCAGTGCTTATGCTCCACAAGTGGATGAAGAAGGGGTGTGCTTGTAACAATCCTTAAGAATAAGGCAGATGTGCAGACCTGCAGTAACTACAGGGGAATAAATTTGATCAGTT
Source organism: Silurus meridionalis (assembly GCF_014805685.1). Taxonomy (NCBI): domain Eukaryota; kingdom Metazoa; phylum Chordata; class Actinopteri; order Siluriformes; family Siluridae; genus Silurus; species Silurus meridionalis. The sequence continues at coordinate 10,725,348 of NC_060889.1, forward strand.
ACACCATGAAGTTATGGGAAAGAATAGTGGAAGCCAGGCTGAGAGAAGAGGTGACCATCTGTCAGCAACAGTATGGTTTCATGTCGAGGAAGAGCACCACAATCGCATTATTTGCTTTGAGAATGTTGATGGAGAAGTATAGAGAAGGTCAGAAGGAGTTGCATTGTGTGTTTGTGGATTTAGAGAAAGCATATGACAGGGTGCTGAGAGAGGAGTTGTGGTATTGCATGAGGATGTCAGGTGTGTCAGAGAAGTATGTGAGGGTGGTGCAGGACATGTATGAGGACAGTGTGACAGCAGTGAAGTGTGCAGTAGGAATGACAGACTGGTTCAAGGTGGAGGTTGGACTGCATTAAGGATCGGCTCTAAGCCCTTTCCTGTTTGCAGTGGTGATGGACAGGTTGACGGTAAAGGTCAGACAGGAGTCTCTGTGGACTATGATGTTTGCGGATAATATTGTTATTTGTAGTGAAAGTAGGGAGCAGGTGGAGAAGAGTCTGGAAAGGTGGAGGTCATGCTGGAGAAAAGAGGAAGGAAAGTCAGTAGGAGAAAGACAGAGTACATGTGTGTGAATGAGACAGTGAAATAAAGTGGTGCAGTTTCAGGAAGAAGAGGTGGAGAAGGTGGAGGAGTTCAGGTACCTGGTGTCAACAGTGCAAAGTAATGAAGAGTGTGTTAGAGAAGTAAAGAAAAGAGTTCAGGCAGGATGGAGTGTGTGGAGAAGAGTGGCAGGAGTGATTTGTGATAGAAGGGGATCTGCAAGAGTGAAAGGCAAAGTTTATAGGACTGTGGTGAGACCGGCTATGTCTGGGGTGTAAAACTCAATTGCACAGGGGGCCAAAACTCAAAGCACATGTTAGGTCGCGGGCCGAACAGGACATTTATTGAACACACTAAAACTAAATGTTTTTTTAACAGACAGGAATATTATTCCAGAATAAATCAACTTTAACATTAGACCAATATTATTGCCGAAGGGGTTCAGGTGAACCAGTGAAACTCTTTATATTAAATCGCGCTCCCACTGAATCGGATGAGGTTCCTCTGACGTTTGACCGGCCGCTCACTCGGCAGGAAATGCGAATCATTCGTCACGCTGAAAATAACCGGGCATGAAAAAACGCACTTCACCTGTGTTCTGAGCTGCACGGCATCGGGAGAAAAGCTTTACCGATGGTGATTTTTAAACGCACAACGATGCCAAAAGAAAAACTCTCGAGAGAAACTGTTGCGAAAGGAAGGAGGAAGACAGTGAACAATGACTTTCTTGGTTTTCTACTGTTTAGATACAAGCCGAGTAACAGACACTGTCTTTCGTTAAAGCCTGTGTAAAGGTTATTATTTTCAGTGTAGGCCTATAGACAGGTGCGGCTTATTTATGTTCAAAATAAAAATCTTTGTGAAATTCAGTGGGTGCAGCTTATATTTGAGTGCGCTTAATAGTCCAGAAATTACGGTAAACTTTAAATAACTTAAATAAACTTAAATAGCTCTTCATAAAAATATCTCCTGTCAAAATTATACAAATTAGAAATATGAACATGCTGAAAAACCCTAAAAATAAATACAAATAGTGCTTTTAAGTAAAGGTTAAAATAACACCAGATCAAAACAGATTTTTTGCTCTTATGCCATTTTATAAAAAATAAACAAACTTTAAATAACTTACAAATATTTTGCTCTCCATAAAAATATCTTCTATCAAAATGATACAAATTCAAAACATGCTGCAAAAAAACATTTGTGATTTCCAGCAAAAGTTAACATAACAACAAATCAAAACATTCAGTTCTCTTTGCTCTTATGCCATTTTGTTGCACACCTTCATCATGCAGCTCTTCAAGCAGCTTCACTTTGTGATTTTGCTCTGGTGAAAAACGTCTGCTGAAATGTCAGATTCTTCTTTAACTCTTCTACTTTCTGTATCTTCTGCTCTGCATTCAGGTTTTGCCTGATGTTTTGTCTCGTAGTGGCGTCTCAGATTCAATTCCTTAATTACAGCCACATTCGCTCCACAAATAAAACACACGTGTTTACCGGCAGTGCCAGTAAATTATACTCAGAATACCATCGGTTTTGAAAAGCTCTGTTTTTAGAATCAACTTTTCTCTTCGCCATTGTGAGGGGTTTCACAATAACTTTACAATAGGGCTAAATACATCAACAGAAGCTCGACTTGATTGACGCTGTAATGTTCCCAGGTAGCCTAGCGTTTGGCAAGACAGGTGAAGCGCTGCATTATGGGATCTGTAGTTTGTGCGTTATCAGCACTTCATATCGCCGGGCCTTTAATAACAATAATAATAGTTCTATATAAAATGAGTCTTGAGTTTGACACATATGTTCTATGCTGTATGGTTTAGAGAGCGTGGCATTGACTAAACAACAGGAGGTGGAGGTAGCAAAGCTAAAAGTTTTCGTTGGGAGTGATGAGGATGGACAGGATTAGAAGTAAGTTTATTAGAGGGACAGCGCATTTAGGACGTGTTGAAAACAAGGTGAATGAAGTCGTGGAGGAGGAACATGGGGTATATCAGTAGGAGAATGCTGAGGATGGAACCGCCAGGAATAAGGAAAAGAGGAAGACCAAGGAGGAGGTTTATGAGTGTGATGAGGAAAGACATGCAGGTAGTTGGTTTAAAAGAGGCAGATGTAGAGGACAGGGGGGTATGGAGACTGATAATGGGGCTTTTTGGAAGAAGCCAAAAGAAGAAGTAATAATAATACAATGTATATAATAATAATAATAATAATAATAATAGTCAAGTTTGTTAAATACAGCTGGTAGCAAATTCTCTAGGAAGAGAAAAACATTACTCAGAATAAACAAGTCTGAGGAATAACTAAAAAACTTGACTGAGAAGAACAAGGGTTACGTTTTAAGGTGTTTTGCATACTGTGTACATTTTGGATACTCAGTGTGGCAGCGGGGGCGTGGTCGAGCGCCGGTTTGTGAATGGAGGGCGAGGCCGGGAGCAGGTAGACACAGGAATGCCTCACCTGAAGCAAATAATGACTAATGAGTGTTCTCTCTCTTTCAGTGATCGGTGGGGACATTTAAGGAGGAGCGCGAGGATGTTAGTGTGTGTGCCAGAGAAGTGTGGCTGAGACACTGAGCACCAGAATATCAAGAAACTCTCAATAAAAGTGACCTTATTGACTCTGACACTGTCCTGTCGTGGCGTTCCTTTTTCCTCAAATCCATACGCTCTCCCACACTCAGGTTAAGAATTTCACAGTAGGTCAGGTGTCATGAATGTGTTTGTGTGTGTGTTTTGTGTGTCCAATTTCCATGCACTGAATGTATGTGCATGTGCAGGTAAACCCCACACCGACTGCTGTTGAACCCATCATAATCTTCCTGTGTACATCAAGAATTACCAAGAATCTTTCTTTTCAATAAGCATGTGTCTAATTGCCTCTAGCACTACTTCTAAGATACATTCAGCTAACAGATCCTGTGATCTGCAATTACAACACATTAAGACATTTCTGAAAAAAATCATAATAGCAATGCATGGAGCTGTTATATCCTACCTTTTTATTGGTAACATCCCTTCACCTCCTTTTACATAAACATATTTCTGGCTGAAATTACAGGAACTCATTTTGAAGTGTTTGAAATGTTTTACCTTTAAGTAGAGACGAATGACTCCTGTCGCCTTGTGGGAAATGTAGTACCAGAAAGCAAGTTTGCAGGTGGCGCTGGACTCTTTATATACAAAACTTCTCATGTGAGCTTTATTCCCTTTTAAACCTACTGGAGTGGATGCCAAATACAAAAAGTGGCCTTGGAAGTAAAGGGGAAGAAAAAGAGAGGGGTTAGGGGGAAAAAAGAGAATCATTTAAATAAAATACAGATTCAGGATAAAACAAGATTCAGGATTGCAGGCGTGTGTCTTTATAACTATATATAGTGGAAAAAATGCTATACTGAGCAACTGAATTAAAGATCAGCCTGTAGAGATTTTACTTAATTTATTTATACCAATGTCACAAAGAATCAAAATCCTAATTAAATGCTTTGGCAGGGGGTTTAACCTATAGCACAATGATATCAGCATTTAAAACGGCTTTATAGTAATGATTGTTGATAGTACAAACCCACAGAGAGTAAATTCCAGTGCTATTTAATTAGTGAAATTAACAATATTGAGATAAAGCCATATGCAATGCGAAAATAATGCCATTGGAATGTCACAGCCAAGTTGACTGGGCAAAATTAACAGATTCAATAATCGAGGTTTAGAAATGTTTTATTTTATTTTAATTACCCCTGATCATGCAAATCTACTGTTAAATGAAAGAATAAATGTGCGTGCCTGTATTCAAATCTTATTATAGACTATAAAAAAACTATTATGTATAGATTAAACAAGATAAATGGCATCATTAAACCATGCCTTTTGGATCCTGTATTGTTCATGTGTCCTATTAAAGCACATGGTATAACTTTAAGCTTTAACTAAGGCTGCATTGCTTCATACTGTAATTATAAACAGCTCGGAATGCAGCTCTTTACATATGACATGGGACAAGTTATAAGGTTATACTGTAAATCAAAAATTTAGTTGATATCTAGTCATTTGACTTACAATCTACATGCATTTCTTTCTCATTGCAGTATTGGTACTTAAATGACACTCAAATCGACACATGTATCTTAAATAAAGCATGAATCTTTGAGGGTAGTCAGTGGAGTCTAAATGTAAAAATGGCTAATCAGTGTATGATGGAGTACAAACAAACAAAAAACTAATTGCAGAGTAGTTACAGAAACCAGACTGTGGCAGTGCAAGGATTCAGTCCTGGCTGTAGAGCCAGTGTAAAATTGAGGCTTCTAATGCAAAAATATTAAAATGTAAAAAAATAGTTAAAACACGGACAGGCAGATGTTTATGAGCTTTTGCAATGATCTACTTGGAACTTAATGACTTATGTTGACTGTTTTATTTCTGTTCAGTGTCTTTAATGTGCTGTAAGATGGCAAACATTTGCTCACTATGAACATTTCTACTCACTTTCACTCTCTCAGCCTAAAAAGTACAGCAGGCTACAATTTAAGATGTGTAGTCCAACATATATTCTGTATAAGAATTTGATGTGTCAGGTTTTATATAGAGTGCATTTAAAACGTTTTCAGGCGTTTTCAGTTTTTCATATTTTGTTTTTTTGCATTGCAACTTTTTTTACTGAAATTTACACTCCATACCTCATAATGACAAAGCACAAATCAAATTTGTAACAACTTTGTAATTTTCTTTAAATAACAAAACTAAAGTTATATCAAGTCAACGTTAGTATTCAGTTCCTTTGCTATGACACATTAGAAATTGAGCTCAGGTGCATCCCATTTCTTTGGATCATTTTTAAAACATTTGACTGGCGTGCACATGTGGCAAATTTAATTGATTTTATGTTATTTGGAAAGGTACACAACTGTACCTTTCCTACACATGAGGTTTAATACTTGTAAATGCATATAAGAAAAAAAACCTAGCAATGAGTTCAAAGGAAATGGCTACATAGCTCAAAAATAGGATTGTATCAAGGCACAGCTCTGGGGAAGCCTACAAATAATACAGTGGCCTCAATGATTCTTATATGAAAGATATTTGGGACTTTTCATAGAGCCTACTGCCTGGCTAAACTGAGCAATCAGTGGAGAAGGGTTTTGATAAGAGAGGTGAACAAAAATTCTATGCTCATATCTGAGCTCAAGAGAAAAGGTCAACCATAACTGCAATGCTCCACTGATCTGGGCTTTTATGGCAGAGTGGCCAGACGGAAGCCTCTCCTCAGTTCATGACACATAAAAGCCTGCTGGGAATTTGCAAAAAATAAAAAAATAAAAAAATAATTTTATGTGTCTTGCACTGAGAATAGGCTTCAATCTAGGCACTTTGCCATGAAGCCCAGTTCCCTTTCAGGAACTCTAGCTGCGTCAACAACGATTCGGGAGCGCTTCCACGTTGTCCACGCTCTGAATCACATGTGCAATCCATCCAACGGAGAGGCACGACGTCACCAACAGGGCAATGTCACGACCAGGAAGCTATAAAACACGCATGCAGTGGAGCAGACGCTAGCTTCTGTTTGTTCAAGAAGGGCTCTGTGTGTGTTTGTCCCCTACAGGTTTTTGGTAAGGGGTAAACGTCCGAAAGAAATAAAAGCAAGCAATCGTTCAACTGTGCACAAAATGTAATGTAAAATGAGATTACTGTGCAAGTGTATAATTACTTTTTGTATTTATTACCTAAAAGTGTGGTAGGCATGTTTCTGTATAGCTTATATACTGGGTAGTTTCAAACAAGTTGACAGTTACTTGACACTCACTTTGTATTATCATTTTTACTTCAATTCACTATGTTCTACAAAAAAAAGCATAGAAATATATTAAACACACTGCGATTCATACAATATCAAATGCACCCAAATAGCAGAAACACTGTGGATAAAATCCTGAACCACTGCCTATATACATTCACATTAGCAAAATTATATTTGGACACAAGCTTGTGAAATTATGTGAATTGCGCTACATCTGGTTTTAAAGACTTAGAATTACTCATCATCTTACATTCCAGTGCTCATGTTAGTTCTTACTCTCCAGTGCTCTGTATTGTTTAAAGACTATAATCATACTCTTGATATCCCCCAAATGAGGATGGTTCCTTTTGAGTCGGGTTCCCCCTTAAGGTTTCTTCCTCATAACATCTAAGGGAGTTTTTCCTTGCCACATTCACCATGGCTGCTCATCAGGGACAAACACACCTCGTTCACCTTAACTGTTAAATTCTGTATAGCTGCTTTGAGACAATGTCTGTTGTGAAAAGCGCTATAGAAATAAACTTGACTTGACTGGACAAATACAGCCCGTGCGTCACTTGCTTGGGAGCGGAGCACGTAAGATCTTTGCACATGCTGCATACAATTGCCACATATTCGGCTCACATGCTGCACACTTTCGCCTATTTTGCACACCTTCGGCGCATATTCGCCGCACATTATGCGCACATTACATCATGCACATTGTGCTCGCATGTCTATGCGAACGTTCTGCTCCCGGAGAGCACTCCTCAAGGGGGGTGATCTCACACCTCGCGGTTCTCTTCCTGCTGTGTATAGAGTGATACGCTCCACCTCTCTTCCTCCGAGAAAGAGTAGGATGAAAGCTGATAAACCCATAGACACACCCTCGCAGCCGTCCCTGTTTTAGGAGCTGTTGGAGGTAGTGACTTGTGCCGTTGCCAAGCTGGATGTCACTTGCTGAGCAGCAGAATGGTGTCCGTTCAGTAAACTCAACAAGTGCTTTCTGCAACCTGGGTCTCTGCCTCGACACTGGGGTCTGCCCCTTTTTCTTGGACCCTCACACTAAGGTGTCCAGGTCCTGGACTAAGCTTTAATTGGCCTGCCTCTTAAGCCCCAATGTTTCTCTCCACGCAAATGTAGTAGAGCTGAATGAGTGAGATCTCTTCCCATGTGTGGCATCATCCCTCAAGGCCCATTACTGCCCACCGAGCCCCTTGGTTTTGGTGGGCAGGGCCTACGCCAGGAAAGGGCATTGTGCACCTCATTACATGGTGCCTGCCCCACCCTGGTGCCCTTTAGGAAGCTGGTTCGTTAACCCTACCACATTCAGTGCCTAAGGACACAGCCAGCTCCAGCAAGGGCCCTCCTTGTTTCTGCCTGGTACCATAGCGGACCTAGAGGCTCACCGCCTCTCAAGAGGCCCCTAGAACTGCACCAGGGGACCTCACTATATGGTGCCCATCCCTCCTCAGCACCATCAAAAGGTCAGCCTATTAACCCTGCCATGACACATGCTTCAGGGCACTGCGACTTCCAGCGGGTGTCTCCCTCCACTCCAGTTGGTTTAGTGCTGGAGTTCACCTCAGGGTTGTCTCCTTCTAGCCTGAAAGGTTACGTGTCTGTTATCATGGCTTATTGTGCTCCGCTTGCTAAGCAGTTGCTGGGTACACACCCCTTGGTGACACGTTTAATGCATGGCACCCAAAAACTGAGGCCCTGGACGCGACCCAGAGTGCTTGTATGACCCAGAGTGCAAAGCATTGTTAATGCAGCATCTCTTTCCTTCAGGAAACTAGGGTTACATACGTAACCTAGAGATGGTCAGTATAGTGTATTAATGCACTTTCTAAATGCATTCTATACAGTATGTAAACAACCGGCAAAAAACTGATCTGTGTGAAAATGACAGAATTGTGCATCAACCTGTGTAAAAGCTTCAATATCTCAGATATGTTCAATGTTCATGTTCAGTATCTTCCTACCATTTTCATTCATCAGAGTGTGATCATATGGTGGTCTGATGCTCCGGGCCGAGCCAGTGCCTAGCATTAAATAAAAATTGTCTGCAAGGGAACTCTTCCATCCACAACGTCCTTCTTCGAATGAGCAAGAAGTCCCACAGTTCTTCTCATCGCTGTTGTCCCCACAGTCATCAATAAAATTACAAAGTTGCTCTGGTTTGTAACAGGCACCATTATCACAGCAAAGTAATCCCTGTGGGCAGGATCCTGAGAACAAACAGATACAAATAATGTATAATATGTTTATATGAAAAATATTCAAAGATTCATTTTGTAGCACCATGTGTAGAAATGCTCAAAAGTTGGAATTTTAGGGTTTCAAAGGTGTGATGAGGCATGAGGAAGAGGGGAGGTTACTCTAATAAGTAATGAAAAGAGTAAATAAATTCTCTAACCATTTCTTCCAGTGGAGAAGTCAAGACCAGTGGCTGTTTTTTTGTTATATCTACAATGCTTACTGCTGGAACAAGATTTTTTTTCTTCCTTCTATGTAATCACTAACAAATCAATAGGAACCTTCATCACCATGCATGTTCAGGTATGTTCAAGATCAAATCTACAGACCCACAGATACACACACAATCACAACCTGTCATCAGATAACTGAAAAAAAAAAAATTCTGGGACAAAGCTGGGAAGAAGTATGGTGGGGGTGTGTGAATCATATCTCTCATCAGGCAATCTCTGAACTAGCTCCAGAGCAAAGTGAACAAAATTAAAACCCTGAGCCTGACTCTGATGTGCAATGGAATGCTGATCAAATCCACACTACTGCATGCACACTGGCTGCAGATGTATGCTTCATATCAGGTACACCAGGCATCATGTCATCTTACTAGCATGACCGAAACCAGTACACAGGACTTTGATCTAAATGAAGCTTAAAGAAGTTGTTAAATGTGCCACATTCCAAGGTTAATCTTTACTTGTAAAATTAATTGGCGACACAAGCTATTATGAGACAATGCTAGACAATCCACACACACTGATGCACAGACACATTGCCTGAGGAGGGCCAGACAGACGCAGCCATAGCAGAGTCTTTGTTTTCAGGAAGACCACACACAGACCCAGTCACAGCGTTACTCTTGAGAAAAAACCTAACAACAGCACACACTAAGCTTTTTGTGTCACAGGGACATTTGTTCCCATTTCTCACACCCTGCGGTCTTGTCAATCAATGTGAAAACCCGACTATAGATTAAAACGTCTTACCTCCCTGTCTACTGCATTCTCACTCATTCTGCCTCTGTCTCAGAGGAATCAATGTGTAAATAACTCAAGGGATGCTAAAGGGCCCCATTGCTTTTCACATAGAATGTCTCGCTGTACACCAGTTTAGGCAGGACAGACACCAGCTAATAATGGACCTACTAATAAGAAAAAAACACATTGAATAGAAGTGAATCATGCAGTGGAATCAACGGACAAACACAAAATCTCTGCAAGAGACAAACATAAAAAAAAGCTGATATATGCTCCATGGTTCTTGAAAAACAAACATTTTTCAACTACCAATGTTTCACTTTCTTTCATTTATTTCCTTCACTCCAGTCTACACAGCTCTATGCAAACTAATGTCCAGACTTAGTTGGCTGTGCTCTTTTGCTATCACCTTGTGTCTTGGCAGAGAACCAATCGAGACACTACTCCAGGGCAAAACTTACTATAGACAACCTATCAGTGCTTAATGCAGTGAGAAAGAACAGGCCAACCCCAGGAAGGGGAAAAAGAAAAGGATAAGGAAAGTGATTGAGAGGGCTGCATGGAATGTGATATTGTGATAAAATATAAATTTGTGTTTCGACATTAGCCATTTGGAGCTGCTTAGATAGGTTTATGAAAAAAACCTCGTCAGAAGATGAAGAAATAATCTGAGGTATATGGAACCATAGAAACTTCAATGAGAAGGGAATTAAATATTGCAATGGTATATATGGGGTAGGTATAGGAAGGAGAAAATATTGGTTGAAAAAGCAATAAGGCATTGGGAGTCATAAATTTGACCCAGTGATGGCAGGGAATTTAAGTGCTTATAATGGTATCAGAAGGTTTTTAAATTAGTTTTTACTTTGAATTTATATGGACCAAAACGGTTTCCATTAGGGTTAACAGAACAGAAGGAACCAGCTCGCATTGAACGGACCCAATGCAAAATAAGATAAAACAAACAAAAAGCCTACCAGTTTGCATAGGGTCTGGGAGGTTTGTCTTTGAATCATGGTTAAAGAGACAGCCTGGTGAGAAAGTGATGTCATCGATGCTGATATCTCCCCTTCCATTTTGACCCATTCTGCCCTCAAACATGACTTGGAAGTGCTCTTTGGAGATAAGGGGTACTTCCTGTCTGATCCAGTAGTTGCCCTGATACCCTGTGAGGTTGAGGAGGAGGAGGAGTGAGGACTTTGTGATCATATACACACTCAGAGTGCCAGCGCCCTCACCAGACATGTGCAGGTAAAACACCATCTACAAAAAAAAAAAAAAAAATGCTCATAGAAAATACTATTTAACACTTCTTAGAAGCAATCAATTAATTTACTGACACACTTTATATGGGCAAAAGTAAGTGGACATCCTCCTGTGGATCCTCCTTTAAACTCTACACAATTAAATTTAGTCCTTCACTGAAACCCAGAGACCCAAATCTGTTCCAGCATGACACTGCTCCTGTACACAAATAACTCTAGGTCTGTAAAGACATTTGAAGAGGAAAAAGTTGTGGTGGCTTCCACACTTACAGGCCTGCTTCAAGACGACTTAACACCTTTTACATGAACTGGAACACTGACTGCACACCAGGTCTCCTCAGCTGACATCACTGCCTGAACTCATTAATGCTCTTATGGCTTAATGATCCACAAATTCTAGCTAGCTTTGAGAGAGAGAGAGAGAGAGAGAGAGAGAGAGAGAGAGAGAGAGAGAAAGAGAGAGAAAGAGAGAGAGAGAAGGTAAAATCTGACAGACTTAAACATACTTAATTAAGGGCGGACAGTTCTGTTTGTGTTCTGCTTGTTGGGGCAGTTAGAACAGATGGAGGGACTACTTGGTGAAGCATGGGCAGGATACTGTAGACTGTAACAAGCAAACCAACTGGCAGTAGTGTAAAGAGAATGTTGTTGGAAGTAGCTCAGATTCCTTATAGCTATGTGCAGTTCTGTTATTCTATCATGGCAGTTCTCATGTCTATGCTGGAAACAGAAGCAGCTTCCAGTAGACAAATTCCCATCACACATGTTTAAAAACACAACTCAACTAGTCATACACCTTGGACTCAATTTTCACAGTATAGGACTTTTTTCATTTCTAAATGTTATTCTGTTTTTATTCCCTTTGCTTATTACCCCTCGCTGATCGCTTCACCTTTCCTTGCACCTCGACATTCAAACTGGGTAATGTCTTTGTTTTTATTGCTTCGATTATTAAAGACAATGTCCTAGCCAGCATTCCTGACAGCATCAAATAGTTAGAATAAATGGAATGTCTACCAAACCCATACTACTGTAGTGAATAGTATGCTGTCTGGAATGCAGCCTTGATTTCTCTTGAAATCTTTGAATGTGCTTTAAATTGGCAGTGAAAGATTTGAGATTTACCATGGTGGAATATGGTCTAGCATAACCCACATGAAGACATGGTCACATCCTGCATTTTACTTGCAGTAGCATTTATCTTTAAAGTTTTTTGTAATTTTTGGACTGGATGGAACTCAATCAAGCGCACACAAACCACTAATTTAAGAGCTCTTTTCTGTAGCAAACCATATAGACAGACTTTTTAATAAATATATAAAGCGAAGGGGTTTGGATTCTCTCATTAGTTATGAACTCCAACAGAGCTCTACAGACAACACAAACACGATCACAAGCATACAAAATGTCTCTCTCTCTCTCTTTCTCTCACTCTCTCTCTCTCTCTCTCTCTCTCTATCTCTCTCTCTCTCTCTTTCTCTCTCTCTCTCTCTCTCCCTGTCTCTTTCTAATTGGCTTCCTTTCAGGGTGAAGGACTGCAATTGATTATTATTGGAGGTGCATCTGCGGCTGAACAACAGAACCCTTTCAGGTGGCCAATCATATATATATATATATATCCCCCCATCTCTTTGTCCCTTTCTTTCTTCCACAGACACACCAACAATGAATAGTTGATTGATTCCTGCATAGCTGCATCTTCAAATAAATGAGAATCATCTAAAATGACTTGACAGAAATGATTCACATGCACTCACACGGACATCTACAAGCTTGAAAAGAGAATAAAGGACACGATAGTATATAGTATTATAGTTTCACAGACACTGCTTTTAAAAAGCTCAATTTTTCCAGCCTAACACTATTTTATCCACTTACATCAAACAGTGTCCCAATCACCCAAATAATCTATAAATTTATCTGTAATGCCATTTAATTTGTTTAAAAACTTCTGTCTCTTTATATGTGCTACTTTTAGTAGACCAGGTGGTGTTTCAGTTGCTTCAGGATAAAATTACACTTAAATCAATGGTGAACAGTATGCATAATATCTGACCTTGCATTCTCTACTGCTCTGGCTGAACACTGGGCTGGAGATTCGAGCCATGTCCCCAGAGGATTTGACAAAAGAGTTCTCTTTGTACAGGTAGTGGCCTGAGGGGTTACGCAGGGTGTGATCAGTTGCTGGGCTTGTTCCTACAGTGGCTCTTCTTCCTGCTTTAATCAACCAGTCAGAATTGTCACTCTCCAGTTGGTGCCAGGAGCAAAGGTCAAATTCAAAGTTACAATGGCCATGAAAGCCCTCTGTAAAAAAGAGGAACAAGAACTTACCAATCAACTAACACATGAAGAGGAAAAAAAATGTTACAAGGCATTTAGTGAACTACAAACTAAATACTTTTACTTAAAAAAGCAGTTCATAAATTAATGAGACCAAAACAACATGCAAGTAAATACCAATTAACTTTTGTATAATTGCATTAAATTCTGATGGCCCTAAGATGATAGACAGGCTGGAAACCTAAAAAAATCTCCTAACTTTGAATGATCAATACTTTTAGGTCTTTTTTTAACTTATTTATTATAAGCACTTGCTTTCTGATCAGCACACCTAAATTGAACATCTTGGTATAGTTCATAGCAATAAATTTCATAGTTTCTTGTAATATCTTACTGCAGATGTAGTGGTTTTCATCTGAGCCGTCCCCACAGTGGTCAATGAAGTCACATAAATTGGCACCAGGAATACAGAGTCCATTTGCACAAGCAAACTCATGATTGGTGCACGGGAGACCGTAGAAAAGTGGTGGTGCACAGTCAGTAAATTCAACATCATCAACAACCACATCACCCATGTAGCTTACACCTCGTTTACTACAAAGGATGACCTGAAAGCAGAAATTGAAAGCAGAAATTTTTCTGGTATCAGTACTTTACTTCACTATTTATTTTTCAGACAATTTTTTACTTTCACTCATTTCACAATTTTAACACAAATATCTCTACTTTCTACTTCTTACATTTTCAAACCAGGTTTGTTACTTTTTTTTTTTTTTTATCTATTTGGTGACATGATCAATATTTTTTCTTCTCTCTGCATGCCTTTTTCAGCACATCAACCTATTTCTTTTAATTGCATTACTTTTTCAGCCTACCACTGGTGTATCATTTCCTGGCTATCATGCACCACAGACATAGGCTAGCCTATGAAGCTAGCAACAAGCAAGGCAGAAGGCAACAAGAAGTATGATGCTGACATGGATTAGACAGAGAAAGTCAGCGATGTAAACGTGACTGAGAACAGAGACATTCCTGAACATCATCATCTTTGCTCTACTTTTGTTTTATATGGTGGATGTTCAGTCTGGATACATTAATTAGCTAACAAAATAAAAAATTCTTTTGGATTAATATATTAATATGATGTGAGGTCCAGTTACTGGCATGACAGTAAAACAGGTGGTATTAAAGGCTACTTTTTACGTAAATACATGTCAGAGCCCAGGCTTATTTTCTTTAACTTGAGTAAAAAAGTGTAGTCAGTACTTTAACCTTTACCAGTCTTTTAAAACAAAAGTATCTGTACTTATGTACTTGAGTGAACAATGTGTGTACTTTTGCCATCTCTGCCTAAAAGCACCATATACTGTTATATAAGACTAATTTAATTCAAACATCTTTTCAGCATGCTCATCCTCACAACCAGTAAAAATCATCCATTCTTCCATTTTTATATTACTTGTCCTTCAAAGGGTCATATGCAAGCCTGGCACCTATCACAGAGAAGGAGGCATGGTGTGCCAACCCATTACACACAGACCTATTCACACACCACAAACAGTTTTCTCAAGGTAGCCCCCAAGGCACTCCAAACACACAGGGCAGAGGCGTGATTCAAAGCCTCAACCCTAGAGGTGCATGACAAACATGCTGCTGGCAAATGCCTCATGCAAAACAAAATAGATGAATGATGTACATAAAAATATCAACTAAACTTCAAAGCCTATTAAATAATTTGACAGTTTAGTCAAGTTATATCTACATCTAAGAAAGAAACTGAGAGAAAGTGAATTATGCAAAAGTAGATTATGCATAACTCTCAAACAAGGAAAAGGAGCCAAAAGGCATTTAGACCTGCGATATATAATATGCACAGAGAATAGATACTTCAGTGCTGTGGGCAGCCTCTCAAAAGCACTTCAAAGCTTCAACAGTCAAGGTTTGAGAGGGTTTATAGAGAGTGTATGTGCCTGTATGTGTTTGGGGGTAGATGGAATGTTGATAAAACGTTAATGATGTAAAGTGAAGGATCAGTTGAGAAAGGTTGAGATATTTCTGAGCATTCAACATAAGACATACTTTAACTGTTTGACTCCATATTTAACCAAACATTCATGCAACCCTGCATAGAAGCATTCTTAAAGGTCCAATTGTGTTATAATTGTTATATATTCTAATAATTAAAAAATGTTAAGTAACTATTATGTATGATACACAAGGATGAGAGCTGTTCAGGGTTGGATAGAGGGGTTTAGGGTTTAGGGTTGGATAGAGGGGCGTAATTGCCTCAAAACCATGTTTAGGGTTGGATAGAGGGGCGTATTTGCCTCAAAACCGTGTTTAGGGTTGGATAGAGGAGCGTAATTGCTTTAATTATAACTTCTTTGGGCAGAAATATTTGGAGCCTGGCATTTTTCAATGGAAAGTTAGTTTAACTTTTTGGAAATGGCACTTTTGCTTATTCATTTATTTAACATAATGAGACTGTTACACTGTTGTGGGTTAAATTTCAATGCAGTACGTGGTTTGGAATATATATTATACACATTTTACATGATTTTTAAAGACTTACTTAGTCTTATTCACTTAGATACATTGTTAGGTCAGTACTAGATATTAGAGGTTTTCCAGACAAAAAGTCAGAATTACGTATAGCATTTGTAGTTACTTGACCAACTTCATAAATAAAGCAGGACACTACTGGGTGATGTTGGGTTTCTGTACGTTAAGTATCATGTTTAGCAATTCACACATTTTTACAATAACACTGGTCCAAAGATAAAGCAGATACTGAAGAAACTAGAGCTTTTTTCATTTAAAACACTATACAATTACCACAATCATGTTTAGCCATTTCAAACTAGGATAAAAAAAATCATACTTTAAATACTTATTAAAAACTGCAAGTTCTTAAAGAGCTCTTTTCTGATTTTCAGGTTAACCATTACTGTGAAGCACAGCATTACAAGGAAACTCAGTGCTGATCACAAACAGGTCTGAATTTATTTTTTGGCCGCTTGTGAAAAAAAGGCTGGGAAATCTTGCATTCTAGTTAAAGGGGTTTGTGTCCTGTATTCTATTATTAACACTATCGACACTCATATACAGTATGCGCATCTTAACTCTTTTTTTTTTCTCACCTGTACAATGTAATCTTTCAATGGAAAGTGTTTTTACAGACCTGAAAATTGTGGCGGATGCCGATAAAAACTTTGCCACGCATCCAGCGGCTGCCTTGGTTTCCAGTTTCAGACCACACCTCGTGTGTGACATTACCAGACTTAATAAGAACCTGCAAACACACAAATGAAAACATTTGGCATACAGACATCATGTAATTTTTAGTAAATACAATTGAAAAGTGTACAATTTGAATTTTTAGTATAAGATTCACTTTTTAACCCAGACCTTATAAATGGAAATCGTTAAAAATGTGACAACAGCTAAAAAGTGCTTTTGCTATAGATCTGCATATTATATTGTTCAATAACTGTTATAATCTGAGCTGATATTTCAAACATCTACCTGTAGTGTTCCCACAGTAAAGCCACTCATGTAGTACCAGAATTCCATAGTGCACTGGGGCCCTGTGGCGGTGATTGGTGGAGTTATAAGATCAGACACATGGCCATACCCACCATTAGAGCTGTCTGCATAGATGTACCATCCTTCTGCAGTGCCACTAAATCCAACACACAAAAACAAAACCACACACATACACACAAAAAAGTGTGCAACTGTGCAAAGGATTAACCAAATTGGATGGTACCTACATTACATTTTATTTTAAATGAATAGAAGAAGCCTTGCACTGTACCCCTTACAAAGATTAATATAAATATATGACTATAACTTTTTTTTTTATTATTAAAATAAGAAATTCCCAAGCATGAGATAATAGGGTCACAATTTCTGCTTTCATTTCCTGATAAATTCCATCTTGAACATGTTAAACGACTTAGAGCACATTTTGTTTGAACACATCAATTTTCCACTGATCAAACATATTACAATACTTTTGGAAGAGACAGAATATTCTTTGTATGCAACATCATAAATATACAATGCACAAATACAGTTACTTACAGTGAATGGTCATTAACAGGCCTATGAAATTCTTCACCCTGATATATCGTTTCCCCTTGTCCTATTAACCACTGGAAGGCATGTAGCAGGACTGGAGGTTTGGGGCTATCCAGTGTCCAACCGCATAAATTTCCACCCTCAAAATCACACCGTTCCATCACTAACATTTTAAGAGTGAGAAAGAAAGCGTATACGTGGGAAAGAGATATATATGGAGTGACTGACAAAAAATGTAAATCAACATAGCCATACCACAGCCTTTTTCATCAGCTCCATCAGAACAATCCTGCCTGAAGTCACACACTTGATTCTGGCTCACACACTCTCCATAAACCCCACACACAAATTGACCCGGTTGACAGCTATGAGGAGGTAACGTCGGTTGAGTGATAACAGGAGCTAGAGTGCTTGGTTCTAATGAAGGAAGTGCACCTAAACACAGAAATTCAAAGAGTAAAGTACATACACATGTTTTAAAGGACTGCCAATGAGTCTTGATTACATGTGTCAGAAATGAGGTCTGATTGTGACATTTACCCTTATATGGCTCACAGCCAAGAAATGAAAGGTCATCTATTGCTATATCTCCTGTGAAGTCATCCCCCACTGTGCCCTCTACAAGTATCTGAGAAAAACATTTAGAGAGAAAAAGAAAATCCATTTAAAAATCCCATTTGATCTTCTCAAACCATCTCAGACCAGAAGGATCTACAGTATCTCTATACAATAAATCCATCTCTCTCAGCCACATCTGTTATGCAAAACATTGTATCATGCTGTGCAATATTTGTAATACTAAATGTTATACAAGGAACAACACAAGAAATATGTGCTCAGATTCTATGATTTTGATTTGCACTGGGTTTGGATATCTAACTAAATATTTGACTCTGTAAATGTACGTTGTTAATACAGGATGCAGTCCAGATAGGATAAGAAAGAAATGAGGTGTATATAGTATAAAAAAGAGATAAAGGTTTAAAATGAGAGTCATTTGGATGTTTCTAATGTCCTTTAATGGTCAAGGCATTAACATTGTGTCTATGTGTGTTTAATGATCTGCATATTTTACAGCTTTAGGGCAGATACCACAATATTGCTGATAGCAGATGTTGCCAAGGTTATGCTGCTTTAGAGAACATATAATTATAGTTAACAGGCAATGGACAGGGCTTTTTTTTTTTATTTGACTGTGTCAGTGTATGTGTGTGTGTTCTATTATCAATCTGAGAGGGTGAGATCTATGACAAGCTTTTGATCAAATCAAGGTCAATTCACAAAAACAAGTAAAAAGTCAATGCCAAGGGAATTAATTAAATTGCGTACTTTAAATGCTCTTATTTATATCATGTCAGCATTTTACAAATGTGTGGATTGAATCTTTACTTAAGGTCTGTATGATTGAAGATGACTTTACAATGGAAAAAGTATGAACTAGAGTTAAATTCACCTGGAAGGGTCGTGCACTGTTAATGTACAGGGTCTTCCTGTGCCATAAGTTGCCCTGGTCACCATGACGAACCCACAGCATTTGGCCACGCCCACTGTCAGTGTTGCGGATGTAGATGGCTAATCTGAAAACGTACTGGCCCAGCATATGATAATGGAACCTGAAGACACAAGTTGCCCGTGGGACTTCTCCTTTGCTGATAGTGGGATTAAAAGGTCTACTAATGAGTACTGCAGTGTCTTTAAATTGCTGAGGGGCAGAGGACTCAATGAAGAGGTAGTGCCCACTCACACTGGACCATGTGTGGTCCTTAAAGGGGCCGGTGTTGGGAGTCGGAGTAGGTCCTTGGTTCCAGGTCCAATCAAACATGTCTTCTTTATCCTGTGTCCAGCTGCATAATCCATCCTCAAAATTGCACATTAACTCAGAGGCTAGATAAGCAAGAAGAGAGAGGTAAACAGAAATATACAATAATTTATGTTTGATAGATTACTTACTTTAAACTATTGATAAGCAATGCACATTTCATGTAGTCTTAATTCAATCAAACAAGAGCATACAGCAGTTTTCCTCATCAGTTCCATCTCCACAGTCATCAACAAGATCACAAAGCTTGAGACGGTCCACACACGCTCGGCTCTGCCTACAGTGGAAGTAGTCAGGTGTAGGGCACTTGTCCTTGGGCGATGGTAGTGAGCAGTTGTGAAAAGTAATGTCATCCAGTGCAGAGATTCCATCATACACTCCCAGGCTCAGTTTGGACACCGAGATCTGAAAAGGCTTTTTCTGGCGGCCAAGCTGAATGGTCACCAGCTGCCAAACGTTCCCCTGGTTATAAAGTGTGCGCCACAGAACTGTGATGTTGTCCATGCCTTTGATTTGCAGGTACATGTTGGCAGCACCCACAGAGATACCAGCATTGTAGTGCCTACAACCAAAATATCAAGCATCAAATGTATTTATATATGGTGATGTGTTTGTATGACAAGATAAAAAACAGAAGATCTCCCTGTTACCAGAAGGTCATTTTACAGTCCGGGCCTGCCTGCTGGTATGTGGGACTCTGGAGTAAAGCATGCTGAGAAAAACGGCTGCTGTTCCTCAGGACTAGAAGAAAGTGGCCTGAAAGGAATTTACAATGTCCAAACAATAGCAAGCTTTAATGATTGATGTATAACAGAATTGTAAGCTCTTTTATTGCTGGCTAAGAAACAGAGACTGACTAAAGACTTAAAAATAATTAATAATTAGTAGCCTCCCGAATCATATTGAAATAGACATAAATGTTAATGTAATTGTAAGAATTAAGAATGAACATTTAGTCAACAAAGATAATTTATATGATAAAGATTCTGTTTAAAAATAATATGGGATAAATAGTTTATAGGCTATAATGTATGTTTTGGGGTTTTGAGACTATTTTGTTTTAATGCTTTTCAACAACACTAAACCAAATTCTAAAGCAGGACTCATTAGGCAAAAATTATATATACGGTTTATACTGTTATGTTTCCCCTGTGAAAAGAAAGCTGCATGTATATGTGCTTACCAGTGCTTGTGTTGGTGGAGTGGTCCCTTGGAGGTGCTTTGTGTTGTTGGTCTGTAGAGACTATCTGAGGTGAGCTTCTGATCCAGTCAAATCCATCATCAGGTGCAAGTTCATGCCAGCCACATGCGTTCGACTCGAAATCACACAGTGCAGCTGTATACACAGAACCACATACATAAGTAAACACGTGTCTCAGGTTTAAAACTGTATTACTATATTTATAGACTAGTTTATCCAGGTAAGAAGCACTGACATGCTATATTTATAACTATTATATACAGAATACATGGAATGGAAGATCTTGAAGGGCCTGCTATAGAGCTGAATAAGCACAAATTCCCACAAGCACACCCCAAAATTTACTGGAACATCTTTCCAGAAGAGTGGAGATAATTACAACAGAAAATGGGACTAAATGTGTAATGGGATGTTCACAATCACATGCAAAACTGTGCAAAAGTGTCCACAAAGTCAATTTGTCCATATAGTTTATATTATGTGTATTATTCAGTAGTAGTGAATAAAAATTGCACTGTTGTTATTTTGCTTTACTTTTGGGTTCAGAAGTTTACTAGCCCCAAAATTACTAACATCAGATACGTTATGAAAGCTGGACGATATGATGATATGATGATGAAATATAAATATATTGTGATCATTTTTTTTCTCAGAACTTTTTCACATTTAATATTTATTTGGTTATATTAAAAAGTTTCAAAAAAGTAAAAGAATAAATTGAAATATAAATTTACTTTAAAAATGTATAACATTTGTAGTGAATTATAAACGTTTGTTTCTATAAACCAGTGGTGTACTGTTGCCACTGTGTTGTTAGCAAATCAGATAAACCAGATAATGTGCAACACTTTCAAGAATCTGATTTTGTCAGTCAGATTCTCAGTCAGATTTGATATATTACTCAGCCTTTTATGAGATTAGTGTTCATTTACGGAAATTATGCTTTAATACTATACGATATGAAACAATACTCACGACAATTGGCCTCATCTTCTCCATGAGGACAATTCAGAGTAAAATCACACACTTGCTCTGGGTCCACAAAAACACCTGCCCCGCAGTCCAGCGGAGAGGGGCTTGCAGAGGAAACATGCCTTCTTTCTTTAATTTAGTAGGCAGAATGTAACATATTAGGCACCATTTAATTTTCGGCTAGACAATATACTGATATTGATAATGATCACTTTTTTTATGTATTATGCCTCAACATTATATATATATATTTTTAAATAAAAAAGTTTATAAAAAACAAGCTTGGTTTAAGGCAACCATTTAAAGTGTAACCATAATAGCCCATTTATCAACAATGTTCATTAAGCATCCTAAACAAATACAGATGTAGATTAGATCCTCAATTATCACCACAGAGATGACTTAAATGCTAATACACGGTTATATATATTAAATGCAGAGATTGATAATTAGATACAAAAAGTGCTAAATGTGTTTAGTGTATGGTCAGACTTAAAATACAATGATAAAATGATTATGACCACAGCAGTCTTTATTACTGACCATTTTTATTGAAGACCTGAGTGTATTTTAAAATGTGATTGGTTGCCTTATAAATGGAACTTAATGATTTATAGATTGTAGACGATGTAGTTAAGCAGTCAAGCGAATAATTATTACTTGATCATGCAACTCAATCAGTGTTAAAGTATTAGTTTATACATAGTGATAAATTGTGCAATCATTTCTCATTTTTTCAAATCTTGCATGGGTATTTTTTTTTTTTAACAATAGATTAAGCAGGTATGGCGTAATGCAGTTATTTATGGACAAATAAAACTGAGCCTCACAAGGTCATATTTCATAGTGGCAGCACAGAGGGAAAAGTAAGCTATAAACTCAGACCAAAAATTACAACTTGCCATAACTGAGACAGATTAAAAATGTCATTCATCTTTATTTCACCTATTTTTAATTTGCACAATCAGCAAAAGTTCAATGCACCTTTTTTTCCCACATGCAAAATAGCACTCACTCTGTTTCTCTTTTTCCTAATCCCTTCAAGATGGATAATCTCCTTTTATATAACTATCATTTTTAATTATCAACTCTCATAATGATCTTTTTCCCTGACCTGATCCTAAACTACTCCTAAGCTACAGTATCATATTTACTCTTAAACTCAGTTTCAGGTCACCCTAATTCTGATTGAATTGTAAAGTTTATAGTTAACCTCCTACGACCTGGGTGTCCACATACGTGGACATTGTGCACAATGGTGTCTTTATTGCTTTCTGTAGATACAGACCGAGTGTCCACATAAGTGACATAATTTTTTTCCAAGAAGAGCTTCATGTTCAAAGAAAATATATGGTTATTATAATTATTGGTTCTTCCTAACCCCAGATAACTGGAAGAAATCTAAAATGCAAGCCAAACCAAAGCTCAGGTCTTAGGAGGTTAATGTGCGAGTAATCAGGTGATTATTTTAGGGTATGTGTGTGTATGTATTACCTTTTATCAATACACAGCCTGGGCTGAATGACAAGTCATCAAAAGCAATAACTTCATTAGGATTGCTGCTGCCAAACACCAGTCCATGAAATATTACCTGCAGAGTCATTTCACTTGTGATACATACATTAATTACATTTATCACTGTGTTTTTGTATGTCTGTGTTTTTGTGAAAAAATGAATACATACATACATACATACATATATACATACATACATACATACATACATACATACATACATACATACATTTTGATCAACAAAAAGGGTATAGTTATTTTAATGCATTTATTTTTTTCTATATTTACTTTATTTAGGTATTTTTATGTCTCTACAATTATTATTATTATTATTATTATTATTATTATTATTATTATTATTATTATTATTATTATTTTGATTTATTTATGTACGTATTTATTTATCTATGTATTCATAATTAGGTACTTTATTATTCTTCATAGATTTCCAAATATAATTAACTTTCACTAAAACACAGGAAATGCTTTTTTTTCTGTCTTACACATCCAGCAAGAAGAAAAGGGTCAAGTCCTAAACAGTCATTAATAACATGCCTCTGTATTTCCACTCTACAAAGCAGCTCTCACTGGTCAAAGTTCAATGTAGGGATTTTTCACCAGTGCATTTTATGGCTGTGTGTACATTAATGACAAAGACAAAGGTGTCATTCAGTTCCTATCAGTATTCCAAGTTTCACTTCAGGAACTCGAGCTGCGTCAACAACGCTTTGGGAATGCTTTCCTGTTGTCCACACTCTGAATCATGTGTAATCAGTCCAATGGAAAGCGCACCATCACCAGTGAGGTGACGTCATGACCAAGAACCTATTAAAAGCACATGGAGCCAGCGCTAGCTTCTGTTTGTTCAGGGAGCACTCTCTGTAAATGGTAAATGTCTAAAAAATTTATAAAATGAAAACAAGCAGGAGAAAGCACTCTTTCTGTATGTTGCTTGCTTGGGAGCGGAGTTCGCTAGGTCGGTTTTCAAGGGAGTGGATTGCACAAATAGCACTCGCATGTCTATGCGAACGCTCTGCTCTCAGTGCGCATCTTCGCACTTAAACTATATATATGAATTGTTGATTTTAGCTTTATCAGAGCAGTTAGCGGTCGGGCATCGAGATGTCGTTCTCGCTTAAATGAAGGTATTGGGGTTATTTGTGAGAGTGTGCTTTTCACTTACTTAGGCGTTGTGTGGGATTCGACACTTATGTATGCGCAGTTGTCTCCAGCCTGCTCTGCGCCGATCCTTACGGCCATCAGGAGGGTGAAAGAAGGCCAGTCACTCACTGTAAAGCAGTTCCAGAGACTGTTGGGGCTGATCGCATCTGGATCTGAGGATTCTCTCAGATGGGCAATTCACTCCAAACAATCACGCTCACATAGCAAACCCTACGGGTCCCCGTGCTGGGAGTTTCTGGTCATAGTGTAAGGCTAAAAATGGATGCTTCCTTCATGTTGGGGGACACTCATGACCACTCAAGGTCCTTTAGAGGCTAGGGCTGGGCCTGGGGAATGGCAACTCCACCCCAATGTAGTGGAGCAAATCTGGAAGAAATTGTTCGCAACTCAAAAGAAGTCACACTGTTCCCTCTGGTTCTCCCTTACACCCCAGGCCCTCTAGGGATGGATGCCATGGCACAGCCGTGGCCGAGGCAGCGCCTGTATGACTTCCCTCCTGTTGTGCTGCTCCCTGGATTTCTGGAGGGAGTTCACCAGGAAGGCGTCCATTTCCTCCTGGTGCCCCCCACAGTAGCTGGGCAAACCATGGTTTGCGGACCTAGTAGCCCTTCTCAAACACCTTTCCTGTGAGATTCCTCTCAGGAGAGATCTTCTGTCTCAGACAGGGGGCACAAAATTCCACCCTCGCCAAAAGCTGTGGAGACTGTGGCTGTGGCCCCTGAGGGGGTACCGCTCCTAGCCTCCGGTCTCTTCACCGAGGTGGTAGAGACCATTCTCCAATCTAGAGCTTCCTCCACAAAGAGGTCATACACTGCGAGCTAGCGCCTGTTCATGGCATGGTGCGATCTGCACCACTTTGATCCAGTTAACTGCCTGGTTGGCCCAGTGCTGGAATTCTTTCAGAATTGGCTCCTTTCCCCTAAATGTCTACGCATCCATTATTGCGGCGTATCATGCCCCCCGTGTGGGGCAGTCACTGGGTAGAAACCCGTTAGTTATGCATTTTCTCTGCTAAGGTCTCTGGCATGACCTAGAGTGCCTGCGTGGGACTTAGCCGTCATATTGGAGGCCCTGTCGGAACCTCCCTTCGAGCCGTTGGCCGAGGTGCCTTGGAAGTTCCTCAAAGTCAAGACTGTGTTCCTTCTGCCATTTCCTTTCTTAAATGAGAGTAGGGAATCTTCAGGCCCTCTCTGTGCCCCCCTCATTCCTTGAGTTTCCTCTAGGCATGGCCAGTGCCTTTCTTTACACTATATATATATATATATATATATATATATATATATATATATATATATATATATATATATATATATATATATATATATATATATGTATATTACCCCAGGGTATTTTTCCAAGGTTTCCTCGGTTGTCCCACAACCTGCTATGCTCCAGGCAATTTTTTGTCCTCCTTTCCAGGCCCCAGACAAGGAAAAACTTAACCAACTATTTCCTGTGCGAGCACTGGACATATACATCCACAGAACGAGTCTGTGGAGGAAGTCTGAGCAGCTGTTCATCTGCTATGGACCTCATAGGAGAGGTCTCCCTGCGAACAAGCAGATACTGAGCAGATGGATTGCGGATGCTATTTCATTCTCCTACAAGTCCTTTGGTCTCCCCGCTCCTTTCAGGGTCAGAGCACACTCCACCCGGAGTGTGGCAGCCTCTAAGGCTCTCCAAGGGTTCTTGGTCATGACGTCACCTCACTGGTGATGGCGCGGTTTCCATTGGACTGATTACACATGTGATTCATAGCATGGACAAAGCGGAAGCGTTCACAAAGCGTTGTTGATGAAGCATCTACTTCCTTCGGGGAACCATGGTTACATACGTAACCTGGAGATGTTTTAAACTAGGAAGAGTTTTCAGAAATCCTACTCAAGTATTTATTATTTTTGCTTATCAATCTTTAAATTAATTAATTTGCATGGTTGCATTATTATTTGCATTATTATTGGTATTATTATACATTTTTAGTAGTAGTTTATTTATGTATTGATTTGTTAGTTTTCTCTTTGATTATTTATACACTTCTCACACAAAACACACCTTCAATCAGGTCCAGGTAAATTGTCATCCATGTAATGGACCATTTCATTTGAAACCATTACTTAAGGGCAGCAAAATAAATCAAATAAAACAACACTCTACAAAACTATATAGTCCATAGATTTACTTAGTCATGTGTAAAAATGTATTAATACCAAAAAGCTAACTACACAATATCTGGATGCTTTGCTTAGTAAATTGCTAAAGAGCTTAATTAATCTATACATTTACAAATACCTGAAACTCCTGGCTCTGTCTGAATGTAACTGCTGTCCTAATCCAGGGCTTTGAAAGTGGATCAAAATTCTGTCTGGTCTGAATCCAGATTTGTCTTTTCTCTCCTGAAGGTTCAGATCTAACCAGAACCTGTAATTCACCACCTGCTTGGCCAATGTGATAGTAGAAAGTGACCTGCCAGATATAAAGCATAAGCATGTACTTGAGTTAAAGTAGACATACACTAGGTAAAACATAACTCTAGAAAAAAGTAAAAGCGCTCCTATAAACTTTCATTTGAATAAAAGTACAAAAGTATTTGCCTTTAATTGTACTGTATAGTATATGAGAGGAAATGTGGTATGCAGTAAACAGTACCGTGCAGGACTCTGAGGGCAGAAAAAACTGACTGGATATTTCTGCTGTGGCTATCTCTCCACTTTCGGAATTCAGGAACAAGTAGTGTCCTAAAGAAAGGGAACAATGTAAGACCAATTTCCTTGCTATACTGCAAATACATTTATCAAGTATTTAATATATTGTAATACACATAGTTTTATTTTGATTGAATAGATTACAGAAAAAAGTTATAAACTGTTTTATCACTACAGTTAATTGCCCATATAAGTGTGCCTACCTGCAGGGTTGCCGGTGTGGTCTAACGGAGGTCCAGGGTCAGTCAGGCATGAGCCTCGAGTCCACAATTTATTTGAGTTTGGTGTTTGTAGATCACAAAGCCCATCTTCGAAATCACATCTTTCTGAAAGGGTGCCTTTTTTAAAAACAGAATCATTTTAAACCATAAAAAACACAAATCTGTAGACACAATGAACTTATTTTGCTGTTTCATTCATGTCCAATTCTGACTGACTAGCCAGCATCACATTGATCCATACTAACAATCAGAGGAGGACTTAGACAACCAACCAATTTTAATGAAGCACAAGTATTATTTATATTATATTTATAGTTTCTACAATAGTTACATACTTTATTAGTGTTCCATTTCACTCCTCCATACCACAAGGTTCAGTGAGAATCACCTCCTTAATAGACAGACTTTTAACTAATCAGAAAGGTATTTGAAGAGGACTACCACACCCAGGATATTGTGAAGCTTGTGGTTAACTGTTTAGAACATGGAAGAAAGTGTATTCCACAATAGTGGCACCAAAGGCACCCTAAAGTGACATGGCTCAAAATCATCAAGAGGAATCACTCCTTCTTAAGAGTCATACCATGTTAGGAGGTGAGCTTCCATCCTGTCAAACGACTATGGTGATGATATTTATTCAGTTTTTGCTCATATAAAAGAAGCCCATGTGATGTTCTTTCATGGAAGATAAATGGTTGATCTGAAGACTTTTTGTAGAAGAGATTGCTAGCAAATAGCACACTTTCACCTCAGACACCAAATTTACCATCTTGTACAAAGGAACCTTATGAGACCATTATCCACGCCATATAATATATGATGATGTGATGATCTGAGGTGACAGCTACATACACCTTTAAGGTAAATAGGAACGTTTAGCTGTTCATGGTGAAAATCTGGAAATTGGGCAATACACCAAATACAGGATTTGGGATGCACACTATTCACAGATAACTTTACAATAGCGTTCATGCCTTTGTGTTTGTTTTTTGGGTCTAGCAGTTCATCAGCTGTTATCAGACTTGGCATCATTAAAAAGAGCTGATACTGATTCATGATGATGGTTGAGATTCATGATGATGAATGTTGAAAAAAATATATATATATATATATATATATATATATATATATATATATATATATATATATATATATATATATATATATGTTGCATATCTATGTTGCAATGTTTAAAATAATCAAACTTTTAAGTGAGAGTAACATATATGCATAAAGTAAAACATGCATGACATACATGCCAACCTAACTAAAGGGAAAATATGACTATACGACAGCAGTATTTATTGCAAATATTGCATAATATCTCACTTTGTTACTTAATAGCAAAATAGAACCTGAGAAAGTCTTCCAGTTTGAACAAAAAAAAAGCTATTTTCTAATAACAAATCAAATTTAAGAGACAAAAAGATAAAACATTCTGTCTACAGAAAAAAATATATATTTTAGTGCTTGGACAAGCATATTGTTTTCATGTTTTATTAAAAAAAAAATGTTCAGACTGACAGTGAAAACAAGCAAGACGTGCTCTTAATGAAAATTTATCTTTTTGAATTGATGCTAAACATTAACAGCAGGAAGGCTCAGACAATGTTGCGACTTCATTTATTGGGAAATTGTCCAAACCTGACAGCTAACCCTTTATCAGAATTGTTAGGCAAATGTGGTTGCGCAAGCACAGTGGCAGTAAGGTTTCCCTTTCCAAAAGACACAACTGAGGCTACATTTGTGGTAATAAAAACACTGCTGTGTATCATCTCTAAACTTCCCTTGATGATAAGTTGTTTTATGAGAACTGCTCTTTTTCGGTGCCATGAACCCAAATGTTTACAGATAACAGCTCATTTGAAAGGCATATTGTACTGTCAATGAACTAAAACAGGAAGCTGCTAATGTTCTGAATTATATCATGTTAGTAATTCGTGAGATCTTGAATTTGGACATAATTGGAAAAAGTTTTATATATAATCGATCAAGAGATAATTAGCAACAGATTGATGTTCATGAAGCTAGAATGTTGTAAGATTTTAGACCAGTAAGGAAGTCATTTATCAGTTTTTAGTCGCTTTCCAGCAACAAAGTACATCCAAACACGATAAAATCCTGATAACAATAATTTCATAGCTCATTTTTGGGTTGTAGATTAATAAATAATAACAGGCTATGTCTTAAATAACCAAGCAAATCAAAACATAAAGAATAGATCCTATAAACATACATGCAATTAGATGATAGTAGTGAGCTTTAATACTTACAGTTTCTCTCTTCACTGCCATCTGAACAATCATGACTGAAGTCACATATGTATGCCTCTGGCACACACTCTCCTGTCAGGCACTCAAATTCATCCGGCTGACATGGCTTACCTGACACACACATCACAATCCACACCACGGAAGAGGCCCACACAAGTGCTTGCATTAGGCCTTCTGTCAAGGAAGTCACATAGATATAAATACATAAACTAAGCTATAAACAAATACACACACAAATTCACACACACACAGACACACACACAGCACTTCTCAATCCTCCTGAATCCAGAAATGTATAAATTCTATAGTCCGAAAATGACACTGAGAAAGCAGTGTAACAAACCACAGGTCATAAATGACTTTTATGACAAGTTACAAAACAGTGCACATGGAGACAAAAGTCAAACTTGAAATCATTGGCTGCAGATAAATCCATTGTAAAGCAGGAAGTATGTAGTCTAAATGGCAGGCACACATGAATAGGAGTTTTTCATTGCATTCTCAGTTTGTTTAAATGTAAAAAAAAATAGAAAATATGGATGGTAAATTGAGCCACATTTTATTAAGTGTCAATAGCTCTGGCTGAACACTAATGGCTGCATTACAAGAGTTCTCCTGTGCTTTATAACATTAATAAGAATCCACGGCCAAAAGACAGTGTCCAGACATAGAGATAACTGAGAGAAGATGATATTACAATAACCTTTTCGAAGGAGACAAAGCACAATGATTGCAACTGAAGTGTATTACAATAAATCAAATTAAATATAAGGAAAACAAGATGGAATTGTTTTTATTGTTGTCTGGCTTTTTATCATTTATAGCAGGAACATAAATGACAACTTAATGACAACTTTAAGCATGTGATTATATGACCCATCTCTTATACATTTTTACTTGTGCCAATAATTTTAATGCTATATAATTCAATCAATTAAAATATTTAATCATGGTTAATCGCATGATTGTCAAGAGTTAACTCCTGATTATTCGCAACTTAATCGCATATTTTTATCTGTATTAAATGTACCTTAAATTAATACTTTCTAATTTTGAATATTCTAATCAACATAGCTTTATGCAAATAAAACCAAATTCAACATAGAGCATGAAGACATAATATTCTTGTAAATGTTTTAAAGTAATTATGATGCTTTAAATTACATAAATCATCAGGACATCAACGTTTTCCACACGGAAAACTACCTTTTCTAAATTGGCCACAAAACGTGCTGAGGGTTAATTGCGT
Source organism: Silurus meridionalis (assembly GCF_014805685.1). Taxonomy (NCBI): domain Eukaryota; kingdom Metazoa; phylum Chordata; class Actinopteri; order Siluriformes; family Siluridae; genus Silurus; species Silurus meridionalis. The sequence continues at coordinate 10,755,649 of NC_060889.1, forward strand.
GCATCATGGTGGATTTTGGTGCTTGATTTGAGACTTGGCGCATCGGTAAAACAAATTTTTAGTGATTAATACATATGTACATTAAATTATATTACATAGTGTAATCATTTAGAAAGTAAACTAATTATATAAGACGAATGTGTGCAGGCATAAAAAATATTAATGCTGTTCAGTTCAGATACTATTAAATGGTCTTTATACTTTACCTTCTATACTTTAACACTTGCAAATGCATGTTTTTTTCTGCTTTACATAGTACATGTGCAAGATTTTTTTGTATAAATTGACATAAATTAAGCATTTTGCATTGCATTATATAAGAAATTGTAAATTGTAAAGTTTTTAGTTATTTGCTAATCTTTTTTAAAGTTTGAGGACATTTTTTTTGTATGAGTTTGAAAAGCTGCTCGGTTACACAGCTATTCAGTTGAGTAGAACCTTATTGATATCATCATAACAGCCTCTGTGCAACAGGAAAATTACTAACACAGAGCAAAATTATCTACTGTGCCTCAGAATTTCTAGTAATCAGTTCATCAAATGTATTCATTTTCTTCCATTTTCTTGGGGGTCATGGTGGAAACAGGCTGACAAACAATTCAGACTTCCCCAAATCCCCTGCCAAAGATTCCAGTCTCTCCTTTGGGATTCCAAGACATTTCCAACTACAAAAGTTATATATAATCTTTTCTCATGGTCCCGGTCTGCATTTGAGTTTCTGTCCAGGGGACATGTCTGATAGAAACATACAGTATGTCATCGGTGGCTTAAGAAACACAGGTCAGAAAATGAGTGATCCTAATAACCTCCATTAATGGAATATAGTTTACCATGCACAAAGACGGGAATCTGTAATAGAACTGACTATAAACGGGGGTTTAGTGAAAGGGGAATTTATTCCATTTAGACTAGAGAGAAAAATGCTATGGATCCATTCACATGAATTTGCTCACCACCTGCAAAATAGTGGATAAAAGTGGATGGAAACTGGCTTCAGGATTGTGGAAAGGTACTTTATTTTCTGTATTGTTACATTACATCATTTATTTTTTATTTACAATTAAATTGAAATCATCTATTTTTCTAAATCATCTTAACAACAGATCTTTATTCAAAACACTCATTTGTAAAACACATTTGTAAAATTGGGAAAATTTGTGTGAATGTCTGATTTTTAAGAATCAGGTTGGATTAGAAAACATTTATTTTCTTTGTCTGAAGTGACCTTTGACATTTGGATGGGTACCTTTAAAATTTTTAGATGACACAAACCTAAATGTGAATACTAACCTTTTTGAATGTTATCACTCTCAGATAAGGACAGATGATGCTGGAGGCATGGTGTCTGGAAAATGTTTTGCTCTTTCTCCTCTCTCTCTTTCTTTTTAAATCATGCAAATGCTTCAAGAGCTTCAGTTAATGTTCACATCAAAAATCAGAACAGTGAAGTGTGATTTTTGTGACTTTCCCTGTGGCATAATGCTGTATGGGCTGGTTTAAGTATAACAAAACCTGCTGAACTCATGGGATTTTCACACCCAATGGTCTATAGACTTTACAGAAAATGGTGCACAAAAAATGTAATCTGTCAGCGTCTACAGGCTGAAAGCTGTCCTTGATTAGAGGGATCACAGAATAATAACCAGCCTGGTCAGAACTGACATATAGTAATTTAGTAATATAGTAACTTAATGGAATTGATCAGAATTACTCTTTATTAAACCATGGTGAGCATTAACGTAGTGTTGAATGTGCAAACCTTTTAGATGGATAGGCTACAACAGCAGATCACATGGGGTTCAACGCCTATAAGCCAATAACAAGACAATGATATAAATCTATAATGAATGGACATTATGTGCCACCAAGATGTGTTTGGTTCCTTTCAAGCTTTCTTCCTCATACCATCTCATGGAGTTTTGCTTTGCCACAGTCGTCACTGGCTTAATCATTAGATATAAACTTATAGGCGATAAACCTATAGGCATTAACATATAAATTCACATTTTATAATCTACTTATCACTATGAAGCTGCTTTGGGACAATGTATATTGTCAAGTAAAACTAAACTGCATTGTATTTAATTGAAAAGGAGATTTTGGAGACACTCTTCCAAACTGGACAAATGTTTCTTCTCAACATGGTTGTAAAGATGTATTTCTGTTTTAACATCCTAACATCAAAAAACATAGTGAATTGTTTCACCCAGCCAATTACAACAGTTTCTATAATTTATTAGTAATAGGCGTCTAGCTTCATCAATTTAGGTGTTACCTTGATTGATGAAAATAGGTATTAATTAATGAAAGACACTCAGGCACACATCTTGTCGAAAGGGACAAAGGAACTTGACACAAGAAGATTACTTTCTGCCTCAGTGATTCATTAGGTTAATTGAAGTTAAGAGGACAGAGAGAACACTAGTCTGTTCCTTCCCAAAAGGCCACCTAATAATGATGTCAATCCAACAGGCAGACCAGACAAAGGAAGCCAAAGCAAAGGTAAATTAACTGATCAGGGGCAATTTTAGGATAAGATCAGTCAAGCAGTGCTTGTTGTGCTAGAGGAAAAATCAATTTATACAACAGCAACAAGGGCAGAACCAGGAACTAATATATAGAATGTTGCCCAAAATCCAACAACGTGAGTGAAATTGCTTTAATTGCTTTTGTACAAAGCAGGAAAACATGGTCAATATCACAAATTTTATTTGCATTCAAATAAATAGATATATAGTGCAGAATCTTGACTGTAAAGGAAGTCTTGATATTGAACATTTCATTTCTTAGTTTTAAATATATTAAAAAAACGTAAAACCTGTTTTTGTATTATTATATATATTAAAAAAAGGCCTCTGTCTCTGTAACTGTCTCTGTAAACTTAGCTTTCCAGAAGTTACTGAGACCTTATGTAAAGCAGAGGCCTTTTTGTTTTTGTTTTTCCCCAGAACACACCATAGGCTACAAATTTGGCCGCAATTGACTAAATTTCACAACATACTTTGTTATGTTCACATTCTACTGATTACTAATCACCCACACCTGTGAAAAATCAAAACTCACAGTATATAAAAGCCTTCCAATTGCAAAATAACAGTGTTCTTACCTGTCTTATTTTTGCTTTTCTAGATTTGATCATGCTTTCTCTCTGGTATACATTGATATTCTGGGTTTGCCCTGGCTGTATGGTTTGCTCATTGCAATGAAGTCTATTGATTATGACCATGGCTACCAAATTTGTAATCATTTACATTCGTTGTCTTTGTATTTGCATCCACTTCCACGCACCTGATGTAAAAGTCTTTGACTTTTGAACCCTGTTCCTCTTCAGGTAATTAACCCATTAAAGTAATTGTCTTAAAGCATATTATTAAGTGACAGAAAGAACAGTGGAACAATTACAGTAAGTACAGTGTTTAACATTAAAAAGCTATTCAACAGAAAAAATAGGAGGTGGTGGGCTATTTGTCTTTCTTTTTTCCTGAAGGAGAGAAGAAAGTTTGAAGGGTAATTTAGTTAAAAAATGCTATGCCAAAAATTGATCAGTGTCAGAACTGCTTCAATTAGGAGGAAAGCAACTAAATTCTGACAGGACAGAAGGTCACAGAATATTGAGAGTGATGAGTGTCTAATGGAGAAACAAGGCATTTACATTCATTTCACACTCTCAGATAGATTTAAGACTGCATACAAACTCAAGGAAGAGCAATTTAGCAAAATAAATGTATATTTTGGACTGAACTGAAGGTATTGAGCACTTAAAAACAAATAGAAGACCAAATAAAATTTTAAAAAGCCTGATATTATTATCTGTTTAATGACTTCTAATTTATTATCACAATTAATGTAATTCTTTATATGAAGCCATATTTATAGATTTAAACGATATATAGATATAGATTAAATAGATATAAAACTATAATTTGCTATAAGTTATATGTTATACAATACTGTACTGTACTGCCTTTGAACTGAACATAATTATAAAGAACCTAAAATTGCAAAATTTTTAGGTTCCTTTTAACTATAATGTAAAATATATCATTAATTATAGGAAGATGATAAACATGTTACTAGTCCTCAACACCAAGACACATGTTATTAAAAGTCTAAGTCTAAAACATACAACTCAACTGTTTTTGACTTTTAATAACGTGTGTCTTGGTGTTGAGGACTAGTGCACCTCAACACTGCATTAACCAAATTAACACAACAGCTTCTTCAACATGCCAGAATCAAGAAACGAAGTACACATAAAATTGAAGTTTACATAAAATACTTTACACCACTGCACCTCCCACACCTTACACATGCTTCAGCATTCCCTGTGCCCCAGTTACTGATTGATCACATGCGTATTCAATTCTTTAGACCTTCTCCTGACTGTATAAAAAAAAAAAAACAGCTTTGATACTGTGTTTGCCTTTTTCCAATCTTGACCTGCTTTTGCCTCACCTTCTTGTCTCCTGTTTTGTCCCTGTTTATGCTGATTGTCTGACTCACTGTCTTTGACTTTGAAACTGCTTTACAAATTGAACAGGTTGCTGTTTTCTATTATAAACTGCCTAACCTGCAACTGCATCTGTTGTGACTTGCTTTAGATGGCAATGAGGAATTAAATAGTGATAACCCTGTTACAACATACATATACAGCTTCATAACAATGCTTTTCAAGGAATCATTACTAAGCTAAAAAGTCATACTGAATTATAATTATAATTCATAATTCTAATATCATTTGTTATATTATAAACTACATAGAGACCGACAGTGTTCTTGTTAGTCTGAGACACCAATAATATTAAGCTCACAACCTCTCAAAACCTGACAAATAATTAATATCATCTGTTTGAAAAGCATCACTGTGACATATTACAGAAACAGAAAACCTGCACTCCATCTGTCTGCTTGAAGACATTACCTTGGTCTTTTTTGTTTTTCCAGCACACTATAGTGCTTTAATAAATGATAACAGCATCTTACTGAGACTTCCAATGGGTGCCACTTCAAAATCAGCTACAGATTAATTTTTTTTTTTACCTTGCACCCATAGTTTATTTCTGTTGTGCATACATTTTACAGCCAGAAAATGATGTGAAAATAAGTTTAATTGAAAACAGATCTTTTTGGGCTTTCCTTTCCTCAATACACCATTTTCTCATCCATCATCCACCTACACAGCTACTATTAGTTAAACTAAAAAGCGAGGAAACAGTTAAGAAAGAAGTAAACAGAAAAAAAAGAGAATGAAGATGTTGTAAATCAGAATTTAAAAATTTTGTTTAAAAGAAAACTGCCATATTGGAGTATTCTTTGGTATTGGAGGTTCTTGTGGTCCGTAATTACCGTAAAGGGGTGTGCCGCCCCTTCCAACCAGTGACGCCATTCCTTGAGTGCCAACTTGATGGGCAGACATTCCTAGTTACCGGTGTCATAGTTCAGTTCTGCGGGGGAAAGCTTCCTTGTGATAAGAAGGCGCAGGATCGGAGCCGTGGAGGGTTTCCCAACTGTTGGGATAAGGCAGCCCCTACGTAAGTAGAGGAGGCATCTACTTCCACGATAAATGGGAGCTGGGGTCATAGGAGCTGGTGTCATAGGAGAGGGGTGGCACTGAAACTCCGTTTCAGTTCCTCAAAAGGCCTCCTCGGACTCTGGGGTCCACACTAATTTTTTGGCCTTCCCCTTCAGGAGAGAGGTGAGAGGGGCAATGACCAAACTGAAGCCCTGGATGAACCAACGATAGAACATATATTAGGGCTGTCAAAATTCAAATGCAAATTCCTTTTTAAAGGTACTAATTTTATTAATGTGCTATCAATGCAATCAATTTCTGTTTGATCATTTTTATTAAAAATATAAAATACATAAATGAATATATCACAACATGCTTTTTTATTAGATATAAAACTTTCTTTCTTTCTTTCTTTCTTTCTTTCTTTCTTTCTTTCTTTCTTTCTTTCTTTCTTTCTTTCTTTCTTTCTTTCGCCTATATAAAAAAAAAATAAACTGAAAAATGTTTTTAATCAGTAAATATTTGTTTTACTGATGCGGCAAGTCTCAAATTAAACAACAAAATCTGCTATGATTCACACAGTTAACATTCTAGGGGTCGACAAACTCACCGGGTCATTTTCAGGTTTTTTTTTTATCTCATAATGCCGAAATGAACTTAAATTGCTGTCTTTTTTGATCGTACAGATACGAGCATTACATCATTAGAATCTGTCAAATGTCATAATAAAAACAAAACCATGTGTTTTTGTAAAATAAAGTGAACAGACAGGGGGCGCTCTCTGCTGTCTCTGTCATCTCATTTCACAAACACATAAATAAAACAACCTGAATCTAAGAGAAAACTTACCTCACAGACAAAATAAATATATGCATAGAAAGCTCGAAATGTCTTTTACATTAACCGGTTCACATCGAATACAAATATTATGTAATCGGTATGAAAGTTAGAATAGGTACAGTTTGTCCGGTATCTCATTAACTGTGTGGAAACATAGCAAAGGTTCCGTTTCGTGTCCTGATGATTTACGTAATTTAAACCATCATTATTACTTTAAAACATCTAGAAGAATATTTTGTCTTCATGCTCTATGTTGAGTTTGGTTTTACTAATAATAAACATACCTTTGTATCAAGCATCATTATTTCTCCATGTCTATGAGTATTAAAAACAAAGTATTAATATATGGTACATTTAGAACAGATAGAAATGTGCAATTAAGTTGATTAAATATTTTAATCAATTGACAGCACTAATATCAATATGACGTGAGGTCCAGTTACCAGTGTTACACTAAAACAGGTAGTAATAATGGCTTTTTACTTAAGTACATGTCAAGAGCCCAAACTTCTTTACTTTAACTTAAATAAAATATGTATAGTCGGTAGTTTAACTTTTACCTGAGTATTTTAAAAACATGAGTATCTGTACTTCTACTTAAGTGAAGGATGTGTGTACTTTTGGCACCTCTGAATGTGAGTACCTATTGTAATTCACATATCCTCAAACTCTGGGGATTCTATTGAGAGCAACTCTGTACTCAGTCTCAGTGAGGTCTGACTGAGACATATCATGCCTGGTCTCTGTTGAAAAGGTCAAGTGGAAGAAGATGGCAAAAGGATGAACTTTCCTGATATTTGGGTTTGTGCAGAGTTTAATATCACTGTGCCCCAGAGAACAAAGAAATACATTAAAGCACTATTTCACTCAAGAGACAAACCAAAGGAAATGAACTCGTGCACACACACACACACACACACACACACACACACACACACACACACACACACACACACACTCTCGTATATGCTGCTAATTCTGTCTTTGTATATGTGCCTCCTGACTTTTACAAGTCTTCAGCAGATTCAGGAAAACATGTTCCTCAGGACAATATAGCAATGGATTAAGGAGGTTATTTTGACACTTAAGTACTGTTTCTAATCCACAAATTAAAAGATCTTTCAGTATGCAGCAGAAACAGACATTAATGAACACAAACTCTTTCACTGATTACATCAGTACATGCACTGAAAATATTATTCCAAAAAAATCATTCAAATCCTTTTCAAATCACAAACCCTGGAAACATGCTAAAGTAAGGGCTAAACTTACAGGATATTTATCATACATTACACCTGGGGAAGACTTACAAAATCCCAAAGACTGTAATGACTGTTCACCAGTCATGCAGACGGTACTGCAGCATACAATCTAGAATGAACTGAAGAACGTTTTTTACCTGAGGGTCATCAGAACCCTGTAATCAGTCACTCACTGACAGCTCAAGGACACTTGTGGACAATCTCTTCATGTGTTTTTGACACTTTTGAGGATGTTGCAAAATTTCTAAGACCTGTTTCTGTGTGATATTTTAATATATTTGAACATATATATATATATATATATATATATATATATATATATATATATATATATATATATATATATATATATATTATACAGCGGATAAAATAAGTATTAAACATGTCACCATTTTTCCCAATAAATATATTTCTAAAGGTGCTATGGACATAAAATCTTTACCAGATGTTGGTAACAACCCATCCACACATACAAAGAAATCAAACCATACATTATGTGTAATCATATGAAATGATATATGGAAAAATGATTAAACACATGAAAAAATGGACCTGCAAAAAGGCATGAAAAGCCAAGACACCAGCTGAAATCAATCAGTAATAAGAAAGCAATCCTGCCTCTTGTCAGTGCAAATTAATATCAGCTGGTTCAGTCCTAACTGAATAATCACCAAGGTGTCACACAAGAAACATCTCATGATTGGTAAAAGCAAAGAGCTCTCTCAAGACCTTTGAAACCTTATTGTTCCAAAACATACTGCTGGCATTGGTTACAGAAGGATTTCTACATTTCTGAATGTTCCAGTGAGCACTGTTGGGGCCATTAATCCAGAAGTGGAAAGAACACCATTTCAACATAAACTGGCCATTACCAGGTGCTCCTCGCAGGATTTCTGACAGAGGAGTGAAAAGAATATCCAAAGAGTGTCCAAGAGCCAAGGATCACTTGTGGAGAGCTTCAGAAAAACCTGGAATTAGCAGGTACAATTGTTTCAAAGAAAACAATAAGTAATGCATTAAACCGCCATGGCATGTGTGCATGCTCACCACGCAAGACTCCAACGCTCTAATGTAAACTTTTTACTACTGCTTTATCTGCCTTTTTCATTTGGAGTTACATGCATAAATATCATGAACGCTGATATATAATATTTGTTGGATTTGGCTTTCGTGCTAGCTAGCCTTTGTTAAAAGAAATATCTGTGGTTGCATCATTGGTTCTAAAAATGAAAAAAAGCTGCCATTTATATTAAAACCCCAAAATAATATTTTGATAAAAATGGATTTTTGTAGGCTTTTTGTTGACAATCTTTCATTCATAAACCCAAGGTTACAGCTGCACCAACATGCAATGGATTATGCTGATAGCTAACACAGGATGTTTCTCTCTGTGATTCATACACAGCAAAAACCTTTAATAGCAAACAAAGATAACTTGAATTAAAAGAAACACACACACACACACACACACACACACACACACACACACACACACACACACACACACACACACACACACACACACACACACAGGGCAGGTAGGTTATTCTTTGCTAAACAAGCACACTAAAGAGCCTTTGTGGCCAGTACATCCTTCCTTGGATCACAAAACAGGCTACTTTTAAGCATTATTTTTCATCTGGCCATAAGAATTTGGCTCTTGTCAGAGTCTAATCTATTGATACATGCCATTATAGGTGCCAGGATAGTGTATATAAATTTAACTTTAATCTAAAGCTGAGTAAAAATATCCATAAATGACTATATGTTTTTAGCAAACATATAAAAAGAAACTGTGGAATTTGCCTATATTCAAGATATTTTTACTTGTTAAGATTTTTTTCATTGCAGAGTGAAAGCAAAACCAAATCTTTTCTTCTAAACACTTGATTTTTTTAAGCATTTCATCATCAGGAAATATTGTTTTAGCTCAAACTGATAATGTTCTGCCTGCATACACACATATTAACTGTTACTTATTTGGAAGCACATTTACAACATTCATTAAACCTTAGCATCTCAAAGCTATTAACCTCATCATTACATGCAACAAATAACACTAATCGCTAAAAATAGGCTAAAATAAGCAATAATTTGTATAGAAAATGATTGAGTTATTGATATACTGTTATAACAATCCCTCTTTCTTGTTATATTATGGGTTTATATCAGTGTTGAGTGCACACCAGTCAATGAGTCATACTTTTTAAGACAAACCATATGATTACAATTAATATAGCAACAAAAATGACAAAACAAAATCAGATATCACCCTTGACAAATCTGTATATTTTTTTAAACTGAAAACTAGAGCAGAGAAAAAGTAGAACGATGCTAAGAATAATTTCATTATTGGTTTACGACTTTTGGCTAACTTAAGATGCCTGTTGCTAGGAGACAAACATGCATTCTGGATTGGGCCGGGGTGCCTCAACTGTAATGGTGCCCATTTTTAGATATGCCAAACAGAAAGATGCTTGTCAGACATGGAATTTTTTTTAACAGATCTTAAAAATATCTTTTTTTTTCTTTGGCAAAACAAATTGATGCAATAAATAAGTAGAAAATCACATTTGCACATATTATGATGTAATATAATTAAAAAAATCTTAACTTCTTGTATTTTAATGAAAACATATTAGCAGGTGAAAGCTTCATCAATGTATCATTTTGTTCTTTTTGTTTAATTAAATCCAAATTATATGCATGAAACATTTTATTCAGTTATAATAATTATACTTTACTCATTCAACTTCGTGAACATGACGAAGAAATGCTTAATAGCTGTGAAAATAAATACTTTACATACCTACTGCATTATACAAATGGACTCTATGTAGCATAAGTGACCAGAGGTGAGAATTTTAAGAGCTTATAAATGTTGAAAAAGTTAATAATACTACATTTCTGCATTCCATTTTCTGTTGTCATGTGCCACATTTTTGTGCTTTTATAATATCTTCCCCCTTGTCTCATCAATGGTCCTTGTGTTTTCCCCTTCACAGCTGTTCCCACTTCTGTGTTCAATAGTTGTGTATATACCTGTATTCTTACTTCATGCTCTCGAAGTAACTCATTGAGTCTCTGTCATTTTACCAAGCCCGTTTGTTCTTTGATTTATGTCTCTTGTCCTAGTTTTGTTTTCTTATTCTTGCCTCACAGTTTATTGTTGTTTGCTTATCACCTGACCCACGCCTGGGTTGCATTCATGCTTTAGGATCTCAATATTGCATGTGTATATATCTATTAATAAAACATTCATACTCAGCACTTACATTACATGACGATAATAATAACTACTATACTACAATGTAATAGCTAAAAATCTCTAATGAAAATCTCTAATGAAATCATATTCCAAAATCCAGCACTAAAACCTCTAGGTGCTATTTTAAACTATTTCTGTGTGAACAATTAATCTATTATATCATAAATGCAATATGTATGTACACATTAGTTGATTAGATTTAGTTAGTTTGGAAACACCTAGTCTTTATAATTTTTTGAGAGACACATGCATGCTCCATTTATATGTAACAAACTAAGTAAAAAGAAAAAACACTCAAGAATTAGAAAGTGAATGACTGGAAGAAAATTCTTTGGACAGATGAGTCAAAATATGACATTTTTGGAACAAAAGAACTTATGTAAGATGAAGAAAAGTAGAGATGTTAGCAGACTGCCTCACACCTAAAGGAGGTGGAAGCTTAATGCTATAGGGTTTATTGGAGTAGGGAAGTTTGGAGACTTATTGGAGATATATTTCTGTAAACGCCATGCAATTCTGTTCCAGACTGTGGCTAATTGAACCCACCAGACAACAAGACAATGACCTGAAGCATACGTCCAAGCTCTGTAGTTATTATTTAGAGAGCAAACAATAAGCTGGAGTGTTATCTATCATGGAAAGTAAATGCTATTGCACTACTTGGGGATGAACTGGATTGCAAAGTGAGAAAGAAATACTAGTGAGGAGCATCTTCAGCAAGTTTTACAAGAGGCATGGCAAAGTATTTCATCTGGATGTTTGACGAAACAAATTGTCCAGAGTGTATAAAGCTGTTATTCATGCTAATGGAGGATTGCTCTTGCATTGACTTGTTTTTATCTTTGCTTAGCTCGCGTGTTTTTGATGTTCTTCTAACTTTTGTGTTTTTGACCTTGTCTTTCATCCATGTGTTTTTTAAATATCAGATTTAATTGTTTGTCACTTTTTTTCGTAATAAACCTGCTTGTTAGAGATTTGTAAAATTATACCTCATTCATACATCATATAGATCCTTCCTCCACTGAATCATGCATTACACCTACAATGGTCTTTAAGACAATTTAAAAATATATCACTGTGACACTAAATGATTCCACTGTAGATGCAGGACTGTAAGGAAAGAGTTGGTGCATGCAGCTTATTATGTCTAATCCTTTTTAACAATATTTTATATGGTTTTACATCAAATAAAATAAAATATTAGATGCTAAGTACATTTCTGTATTACAAAATGCATGTTTGGTCAAGTTTTAATTAAAAGAGAAAATAAAAAACAAAAGCTACATGCAGTTTGATCTATGAGGTAAATGTACTTTTTAACTTATATTCAGCTTCTCTGAAACTGACTGTTTAAGGAATATCAGCCCTCGTGGCATTTCGTGATATAGTCACGAAATGTAATCTACCGATTCGTGTTCATAAACACAGATTTTCCTCTTTGTTCGTGTCACTGAGCATGACTTTCTATGTAATGTATTGCAATAGGAAGTATTTTTGGTGCTTTTCCCTAAAGTCTTCTTTCTGCCACTGGATACTACAGATGCTGTATTGTTTGTTTGTTTTTTTCGTTTGTTATTGATTTTTTGATCTTCAAGTACTATCACTCAACATTTAAGCAGAAGATTTTATCCTTGTTTTTATTGCTTTATATTATGTAAGCTACTCACTATTATAAACCATTGTCAGTGGTTCACAGTGGTTCACGTCAAAATACAGGGAATATTTTCTCCGGGTTAAATAAGGAGACTGCATCAATTAGAGACACACACATTTATTACAGTATAACCCTTAGCCTAACTGTATATAATTCTGTCAGCATTATGATCCTCTACTGGAGGCAATAATATATTATTATTATATATATTATATTTATATTAGATCATTAGATTAAAGTTAGTGACTATATCATTAAATGCCTTGAGTCTTCTCATAAGCCCTCTATAGCTGAAGCAGTGTTCATTCACTATGTATCTCGCTGCCTCTCTCTGTGTCTGTCTCCCTAATGTGGTTCAAATTACATTGGAAGCAGTCCACGGCATGAAGAATCCAGTTCCACACTTGATGGGTTTCACCCCACATGTCGAGTGCACTAGTCTTCCAAAAGACATGTTCAGATTCTGTGTAGGAACATGTAGCTTCTTTTCCTCTCAGACAGAGATGGGTTGATGGAAACTTATCTTACCCCAGTACTCATTCATTTTTAAATACCATGTGGTAGGTTCACACTGATATTAGTCAATATTGTAAATGTATAGCTGTCCTGAAATTTCACATAGTTACGTAAATGTGAGGGTTGTACTCACTTTTGTAAAATACTGCATATTTTTCACGTTTTAATCCGAGATTTTTTCATTTATTTATTTATAGTTAGCTTACTAAAGCAGCGGTCTGGACCTCAATATCAGCTACTTGCGGGTCAAGTTGCAGGAAGTAGACAGATTGACAAAATATTCTAACTTTATTTTTTCAGTGTTACATCTGTTACCTAGAATGGCAAGATAAGGGGTTGTTCCCTTTGAAACACTATTCACTGTGTAACACAAATAAAATAAATCTTTTTTTTGTTTTATTTACATGTAATTTTGTCAAGGCTGCAGGGGACCACAGCAAGGGGGCTGGAGAGCCGCTGCAGCTCCAGAGCCACAGGTTGCCGACCCCCGGGTTAATCAGAGACTGCTGTGCTACATTCAAATGACTTTAACCAGAAATTAAATTGCGCAGCTGATCTCCTGAAGGCAACAAGCTTAGAGGATTTGATATTAATATTGATGACCTACACTAAGCCATTTCATTTTGGAAGATTAGGATAAATGACTTATGTAAAATTGTAGTCAGATGAGTTTTTTTTTTTTAATTATCGCAGTTTTATTAAAAAGAGAGATGATTGATAAAACATTACAGAATGGAACTAACAAATGAAGGCTACAATATACTGTACTGTATATAAATGGATAGTGTTCAGGTCTCAAAGTATTTATCTTTTGCTGTTCTGTAAACTCATTTAGTTCTCAGATTGTGGCAACTAACAGACAAATTCCTGTGCAAAATATTAAACTGAACCTTGCTTCTGCATAGGTCACTTTTACAGCTTTATCAGATCTACTCTAGACCATCAATCTTCCTGTGGAAGAAAAAAGCCTCTCTTTTTTTAAAGACAAGCTGCTGGAGGAAGTCTGCAGGAATACGATGGGGATTAAATTTGGCTCTAACAGATCTTGCCGTGAGTCAGCACTTCACATTCATCCCTATAGACCTATTTGCCTTTAATTACATCGACTCAATCTTGTTATTCTTGATTAAACAGTGGTGATAATTTATATTTCTATTGCCAATCCTTCATGATAATAATTAACCATGTGTTGTCTTTATTAACTATTTTTCCCTATTTTATATATTTTCTATATATCTGATAAAAGTTTATGGCTAGGATAGCCATTCATCTTCTGTCTTTCATGTCTGTTAGCATTATAACGATCAAGTAGTTTGGTCGAAAACTGCAATTAAGTTTGTCCAAGATGTGAAACTGTATTAATATGTAGCTTTTTTCACTTCACTTCACTTCACTTCATTTACTTCACTTCACTTCACTTCACTTCACTTCACTTCACTTCAATTCAATTCAATACAATAAAGAACTTTTCAATTCAAATCAATTAATTATAATTTGTACACAGATAAAGCGGTTTGTTCCTTGTAATTGTAATTTTGACTAGGAACTGCAATACTGGATGTATTAGCTGCATGGATATGATAAATAATTTACACATTTAATTACAGTCAGCAGCTGTTGAAGAGCAACAGTAAAGAATATAGAATATGTGCTTGGTCATATTTAAAAGAAACATTACATTTTGGATGCATTAAAACATTGTCTCATTAAACCTTTTTCTCATTAAACCTTTTTAATTACTATATTGAACTAAAGTGACTGTCATTAATTTTTTACTAAATCAAACTGTCATAAATCAAATTTTAGGCACACATGAAAAGAATGAATAATTACATTTATACAATTTATTTTATTATTTCTGTTGGTAAATTCTGAGCAATTTTAACAATGAACATAGTCCTGAAGCAGCTTTAAAGAAATAAATTGATTACAAACATAAATTTAAATGTTTTAATTTATGAATCAGTCCTATAAATGATTTTCCTAGTGAGCAAAACACTGGCAACACTGGCAAGGAAACACTCCCCGAGAATGCTTGAAAAATGCTTGAGGGGAACCAGACTCAAAAAGGGAAGCCATTCTCATCTGAGTGACACTGAATGTCCAATAAGTATAGTTGCATCATTGTTGAGGTTATAAATTGTTCACTGATTGGGATTCAAATGAAAAATGGTTCATGCATAGTATATAGGATGTATTATAAAGTAGTATTAAATGACAGCCACATAGTATGAAATGAACAATGAGCAGTAGAATGTGCTACATAGCCGTTATAGCACATCATTGACCTGGGGATCGACGTGCAAATAGGGCAAGAGTGTTCATTTTGGTTTTGTTCGGGGCTCAAAATACATGATCAAATCACCCTTTATTAATGCAGCTCAAATTTAATCATGTGGAAATTATGTACACTTTCAGTTAATTCATTTAAGTAAAATATTTTTTTTTGTTTTTTAGTGTTCTACTCATTTATACACTATTCAAGATTTCTGTTAGTAAGATATTTGTTGACTAAATTAAATAGTTACCCTAATTAACTTTATACATAAGATAATCAGGTCTCTCTCAACTCTTATTTCATTTTTATTTGTATAGCGCTTTTAACAATGAACATGGTCTCAAAGCAGTTATACACAGATAATGTGGTGATAAAAATGAATAAGATGTTCTTTATAAGTGTAAGTTTGTCCCTGATGAGCAAGCCGGTGGCGACTGTGGCAAGGAAAAACCATCCCCATAAGAAACCATTCCCAGCTGCGCAGAGTGGCGGAGAGAGAGAATAGGACAGGAAGAGAAGGATATGGATTAATATGTGTCCTTATTGTTGTATGAAAGTTAATTACACTGCAGTTGGGGACTCCGGCAAGACTCGCTATGATAGCATAACTAAAAGGGAGAACCAGAAGGTAACACAGACATGAGGGATCTCTGAGATAAAAGACGACCCACCACACCACCGTCAACAAACCTGAGTGAACGTGTGAGAGACACACATACAGTAGAGATGCATGGAGAATGTTTAAGTGGTCTCAGAAGTTAAAGTACTAATAATAATCCTTGACCACCTGCTCATATATGACACAAAATGGATATAGAATTTACAGCCTGAAAATAATTCAAGTAAACAACACTTTTTCAGCATGAGGTGGAATCCAGGTTTGGAGAATCTCTCAATCACTTACAGGTTGTGATCCGGTGCCATATTCTGACTCTAACACTGAAGAAAAGTCTTAAATTTGTCTATGAAGAGAAAACTCTTCCACTCTTAGAGCACAACCATTTATCAAATTAAGCCATTTGTTTTAATTGGTTCTACTGACTCCAAGTTGACAGTCACTCTATCCTAATGGACATGGTAAATATTTCCCACAGTGAGCATTATGAATTACGAGTAGAATCTTCTCTTGACCCAGACAGAGAAGACAAGATAATTTGTCACCTGTAGTTGATGTATAGTTAGTTAACTCATATTTGGAGCTGAATAACAACAGATCCGTTTAATTCACTACATTGTGGTGCTGGTTCCAGAGCATGTGCATAATTTCCCGATCATTTTGCTCTGTTTAAATTGTAAAGTCAGTCTATGGTGGTAAAACTGATTCAGTTTAAGCAAAAGAATTATTGTTTAATTGATTGATTGTAACCAAGACTGAATAATGACAACAGCTATAGAAACCTTCCTGGTCCATACTCATATCCCATTTCTGCTTGGTTTATTTGTCACCTGATAATCACTCCTAAAGATTATATTGGACGGTTTCTCATCAACGCCTGGGTGGTTCCATGAAATTCCGGAGTAAGAACGGGAGCTTTGAGGATGGATTTGGACTGTAGTTAATGTCAACAGTCTGCTACATTGACTCAGGACTACTTTTCGCTTCTGATCATCATCATCACTGTACCCTGCGACATCGTATATCTGCTATAAATGGACATTCGGTGCAACCCAGATGAGGATGGGTTCCCTCTTGAGTCTGGATCCTCTCAAAGTTTCTTCCTTATTCCATCTCGGGGAGTTTTTCCTTGCCACAGTCTCTTAATAATTGCAACAATACGTGTCACCCAGATGAAGAACAGTTTCTTTTGAGTCTGGTTCCTCTCGGGTTTTCTTCCTTATGTTGGCTCAGAGAATTTTTCCTTGTTATCATCACCTTTGGCTTAATCATTAGGAAAACAATTATACATTTCCACATGTATAATTTCAGTTAATTAATTTTCATTAATACATGACTGGGAACAGGAATTTGTTTAACCATGACTTATAAATATGATAAATAGGAGGTATCACATAGGACAAATTCTTTCAGTCATTCATGACAATGAATCCATTTACATCGCTTAAAATCTCTTCTTTCTTGTAAGCTTATGCATCAGGGAGGTTTCTGTTCTGACATCGTACAGAAGTTGGTTCAAATTGAGTTTGACGAGGTCAGACATTGCAGCATAATTGTAGACTCATCTACAAGGTAGTAGTGTCAAAGTGGTGTTCCAGAGGGCAAATTAAGATCCGGCCAAATCAGGTCACTGAGAGCTAAAGTCACTTTGTCATGTTCACAACAATGCTTGAATCAATAAGCATGCTTTAATGCTCAAAAGCCTCGATCAACAACTGTTGTGTATGCTAGATTATTTTCTGCTACAGCAAATATTTTGCAACATCCCTACATCACAATTCAAGTACACAACTTTGGCTGGCTCACTCTGAACTTGTTATTTAAGGTTGTCAGAAAGGACCTACCTATTAAACAAATATGCCATTTGCCCTATTATTAGCAATGAAGTAATAAATTGGCTCTTTAGAAATTCAGAAATGTACAAATCAGGCACTCTATTTAATGAGCTTGTCACAACTTTTCCCTTAGGTGCTACGTTCACTTTTGCAAATAGTGACACGCAGAGCATAATTTTTCTTGCAAAACAGGTGGGCAGAAAGATACAGCTTTTCCCTAAAGACCTTAGTGACAGACATAAAGCGTTTCTGGTCTTCCATTACACCCAAACACACTCAGTTGCCTGTCATTTGGATGGCTTTAATGTACAGGTCTAACAGCACAAGACAAAAGAGTGTAATCACTTTAGCTAATAGTTAAATGAATCATAGCTGAATTCAATCACAAAAGTAACATGAAATTAATTACAGCTACTAATTACAGATTTAATTCAATCCACTTTTATTTGGATAGAATTTTTAACAATGGACATTGACACAAAGTTGCTTTGCAAAGTTCTAGAAATTAAAGATATCAATTTTATATGCATAAATGTATCAATTTCTTTGAAGTAATGTATGCAGTTTCAACCTATAGTCTACTGAAATGATTAACTGACCCGGATATATAAGTAAGCAAAGGCTTAAATCCTTCTTTTTTACCCAAATCTCAAAAGCCTCCGATTCCTGTACTTGCCTGAAGGCAATGAAACCTGATGCGCTCTGTTGGTGTTGTAATTCAACTAAAGGTTCATTATTCATTTTGTGCTTTTCTGAATTCAGTCATGGAATAAATAACATTAGAGTTATGGTTTTGTTTATGTGAGGATGTTGGAATGTGGGGACATGTGATGTGGAGTCTGGTTTGATGAGAATAAAATGTTTCCGATTTTGGTTTTGTACACTCCTTAACTGCTCATCTTCCTGAGAATACTACTGCAACAGTGAAGCATGGTGGTTGTATCATCATGTTGGGAGTTGGTCCATGGCCACTTGCTTGGTTTACTAAGTAATGCTCCTTTATCTGTTCAGTGACTTGTAAGTGAATAGGCTTCTCGAGGCAGATTTACTTATAAAGGTTTAGGTACTAAAACCAAAGGACAGAGACAGTGACTTTGGAGAAGAGCAAAATGTCCCTCACTAACATCATGTTCTCAGTGTACTACTACCTTTTTTGAATATTTTTTTTTACAAAAACAGATCATCTTCACACTGTGACCAGCTCCTATATTCCAAAAACAGCTGCTAGCCATCAACTCACACTGCAGGGGCTGACAAAATAAAACCTATTTTGTCCAAGCCATGTGTTGATATTTTAGTCAAACGGAGCAATATCTCCCCCTGGTGTCAGACAGAGGAAATCGTAGTAATAGTATGCTGGTGCAAAAAAAACCTCAAATTTGGCCTCAAAAATGTACATGGCCTTTCACGCTTCACTAAACTGAATAGAATGAAAAAATATATTCAGTCAGTGTGTAAGCATAAATCCGATAAAAAAAGCAATCAGATGTATTGTACATATGTTTACAATGTGCATAAATCCTGTAGGAAGCAATCCAATGGTCATTAAAGGGGAAAGCTACAAACTACAAGCTACGACACCACCCCAAAAACGCTATTTTATGTATACAGTATTGTACTGTATAAACATTTTATTTCAATTTATAATTAATAATTATATTTTTATTAATAAATGTCATTATTTCAACATAAAACTAAAAGTTTTTTGGTCTATCGTGCTATCCGTGAGAGACCGGGAAAATCAGCCAAACAAATTAGTTATGTGGCAAATGCAATTCCGCAATAAACCGGTGCATGATTCGGATTGCTGTATTACAAACCGTTTAAAACAGGTCCTGCTAATTATCTGGCTAATACCATACCTATAATGACACATAGTGAGTTATTAGTAGCTGATGGAAGCATCGTGATGTATTATAGTTATGACTGTATTAATTACTAATGTAGCTAAAATAAGCACTTATTTTTCATGAAAAAACACTATATGCAATAAACATTTAGAAACACCAAGTCTTTTATTGTTTTAAAAAGGCGCATTCATGTTGCAACAAACTTGGCAATTTAACGGTATGCAGATACGTTTCTCCAAACATTCAGCTTAAATTCTTTGCAATGCCTCTTGTAAAACTTGTAATTTTTTTTTGGAGTATAGGCCTAGCTAGTAAAAAAAAAAACCACACAAATTAGTATTTTGTGAAACTAAAAGATCAGTTATGTCTCCACAGTACACCTTTTAACCCGAATATTACCCTGGATCATCATTTATAGGGGATCAGAAAGGTAATCTACTATCCACTATGATGTTAGACAGAGAGCACTCTGAGTTCACACAGATCAATTCACAGACAGACTATTTCTGTTCGCTGTAAACACAAAGATTATGTGACAGTCATGAGACAGATTCTTTTCACAGAGTGTGAGGTCTAAAGTGCCTGTGTCCTTCTGTTTTATGAAACGTAATATAGTCTTCAGCATGGCTCACATGCTGACTCTCATCACTCACAGCAGGCTTTGTTTTAACAAATTGCTAGTCTGAGAGTTTGGCCTCTTACTCTGTTTAAAAGTGTTTATGAATCAAATAGTAGAATTTATGAAAACAAGGTGCTTAAAGTGAACAATGTGTGGACAGTTTGCTTTCAGGACATTTATCAAATATAGCCTCTTTAAAGCTTTCTTAAAGCTCATTAGACATGTTAGATCATATTGTTTTTGGAGAGAAGTGGCTTTTTTTTCTAGCCACCCTTCCTTTAAAGTCATGTAAAAAAAAAAATTCCTGATTATGCTCTCATGAGCATAAACATTTATGTTCAAACGGAGGCCAATAGCTAAAATGATGTAGTATTGATTAATTAATATCTGTTAAATTTGTATGGAGATGGCCTTATAACCCTCTTAAGACTGATAATTATCAACAATTGCCTGACCTTTCTTTTTATCATTAATTTTCACACACCTGAGAGTTCCATCACACCAAACTGCTAAAAGAACAATTCAATTCAAATCAACTTTATTTGTCTAAATAAAAAAGGTAGTGGCATCCTATTCAATAAATACCTTGCATGCATGTTTAGTAACATGCTAATAGTGTCCTTAATTATTAATGGTCATAGGCGTAATAATTTTTTCCAATACAATTTAGAATGCTGATTTCGTTCCCTTTCATGAAATCGGGCTGCGTTACAACGCTTTGGGAACGCCTCCGCATTGCTCACGCTCTGAATGCATTGTTTGCTTGGGAGTGGAGCATGCTCAGTCTGCTCTCGAGGGAGTTGATTACTTGCATTGTAGCCGAGTGGCAAATGCGCTCTTTGAGGAGAGTGCTCTCCCTCCTGACTCGGGCCCCGCTCTTGTCGAGGCAAAGCGGAGCCAGAGGTCGTGGGGCTCACAGGCGGATCTAGCAGAAGGCATGGAGATGAGTGAGTCCCTTTTTCCGGCCTCACTTGCCGGGTCAAGCGCTTGTTCCCTGGGGAAAGCACGGCCTTCAGCGGTTTCTTCCCCCGGCGCAAGCAGCGCGGCGCTCCACATTTCTTCCTCCAAGGAGGGGGAGATTTTAGAGGCTAGCAAGCCTACAGACTCCTCCCAGCCTGTGCTGTATGAGAAGCTCCTGGAGTTAGCTTGGCCGGGCGAGAAGCGGAAGCAGTGCACACCCAGTAAGCTGGATGAGGGCTTCCTGCATCACAACCTCCACGCCGGGGCCTGCCTTTTTTCACAGATCTGCACACCGAGGTGTTCAGGTCTGGGGAGAGCGCATATGAGGCCCGCCTCTTTTCCCATCACAATCCTTCATGCCGGGGCCTGCCTTTTTCCCGGATCTGCCCACCGAGGTGTCCAGGTCCGGGGAGAGCGCATATGCGGCCCGCCTCTTTTCCCGTACCTCATTGTACGCAAATATTGTTGGGTTTAAGGAGTGCGGCTATGGGGTGATGCCACAGGTTGAAGAGATGCTAGCTAGCTATCTGTGACCTGGCGTAGCATTGTCCCTTAAGGCCCCGGTATTGCTTACTAAACTGTTGCGAGCCACTTCGGTCCTAGAAGGCAAGGCTTACGTGGCAGCGGGTCAGGCTGCGGGTTGCCTCCACATGATGAGTGTTTTGCAGGTATACCAGGCTGAACTGTAGCGGGAGGAGTATAAGGGATTCAGCTCTGGGACTGACGATGTTAAGGAGCTACGTCGCGCTGCCAACCTAGCCCTTAGAGCCACCAATGAATGGCTAAGGCTGTAGGTCAATCCATGTCAGCCCTAGTAGCCACAGAAAGGCATCTTATTCCCGACAGGGACAGGGCTTTCCTGCTGAATGCCTTGATGGCTCCTCCAGGCCTGTTTGGCGATGCTGTAGGGGCGATCATCGACAAGTTTCAGGAGACCAAAAAAGTAATCGCCGGCGTTTCAGCGGTTCCTTCCCTGTCACTCCCACAGAACCACTCGGCGGGTGCAGCCCCAGCCCGGCACTGCTGGGCGAAGACCAAAAGCAGAGCATTGCCACCTGGACCCAAGGGCCCCTGACGATGCTCTAGGCTCAAGCCCAAGGAGCCGGCCGACCTGAGGCCCGTTCTGAGCACAGTGGGCTGTGACGTGCAGGCCCTGACTTTCAGAGAGCCTTAATCTTAGGAGTGCGGTGTACTAAGGCTTCGGATTATCCGCATTCTGAACTATATCGATTATTGGTTGATATTAGCTCGATCAGAATTTTGGGCAGTCCCACATCTAGATGTCATTCTCGCCTACATGAAGCAGCTGGGGTTAAGGCTAAACACCAGGAAGAGTGTGCTTTCTTCAGTACAGAGAACCACCTTCTTGGGTGTAGTGTGGGACTCGACCATAATGTGGGCACAATTGTCTCCCGCTTGGATTGAAGCTATCCTCACAGGAGAATCAGGAAAGTAAGAGAAGGCCAGTCACTCAATTCAATTCAATTCATTTTTATTTGTATAGCGCTTTTAACAATGAACATTGTCTCAAAGCAGCTTTACACAGATAATGTGGTGATTAAACATAAATATGTTCTTTGTAAGTATGTTTGTCCCTGATGAGCAACTGTGGCAAGGAAAAACTCCCCGAGATGGCATAAGGAAGAAACCTTGAGAGGAACCAGACTCAAGAGGGAACCCATCCTCATCTGGGTTGCACCAAATGTCCATTTGAAGCAGATATACAATGTTGTGGGGTACAGTGATGATGATCAGAAGCAAACTGCACTCCCGAGTCAGTGCAGCAGACCGCCGACACCAACTACAGTCCAATCCGTCCTCAAAGCACCCGTTCTACTCCGGAATTAAGAGACCGTCCCGAGCTGTACAGAAGTGTGAAGATCCAAGGAGGGAGAGGGGCAGGAACACTGGTCACTGGAGCCTCAGGAGCATGTTTAACTCGACCGAAGAGAGAGAGAGAGAGAGAGAGAGAGAGAGAGAGAGAGAGAGAGAGAGAGAGAGAGAGGGTGACGGAAGAGAAGGATATGGATTATTAAGTGTAACTATTGGTGTATGAAAGTTAATGTCACTGTGCAGTTTGGACTCCGGCAAGACTCGCTATGGCAGCATAACTAAAAGGGAGAACCAGAAGGTAACACAGACATGAGGGATCTCTGGGATAAGAGACGACCCACCACACCACCGTCAACAAACCTGAGTGAACGTGTGAATGTGAGGGACGACAGCATACAAATATACCAGTTCACCAAACACTCTATATCCATGTTCCCTCCAGATCTGTGCCTTTACCTAAGAGAAATCTACTGATAAAAGGCTTGACTAAATAAATACGTTTTCAACCTCGACTTGAACACTGAGACTGTGTCTGAGTCCCGAACACTGATTGGAAGGCTGTTCCATAACTGTGGGGCTTTATAAGAGAAAGATCTGCCCCCTGCTGTAGTCTTCATTATTTGAGGAACCAACAGATAGCCAGCACCTTTTGATCTAAGTAGGCGTGGAGGATCATACTGGTACAGAAGTTCACTCAGATACTGCGGTGCGAGACCATTGAGTGCTTTATACGTCAGTAGTAATATTTTATAGTCAATGCGAGATTTGATTGGGAGCCAGTGTAGACTGATTAAAACAGGGGTGATGTGGTCATATTTCCTAGATCTAGTGAGGACCCTTGCTGCTGCATTCTGGACTAACTGAAGCTTATTGATGCACTTACCGCACACCCAGACAGTAAAGCGTTACAGTAGTCTAATCTAGAAGTAACAAAAGCATGAACCAGTTTTTCTGCATCCTGTAACGACATCATATTTCTAATCTTAGCAATATTTCTAAGGTGAAAGAAGGCGATTCTGGTGATATTATTCACGTGAGACTCAAAGGAAAGACTCGGGTCAATAATCACACCAAGGTCTTTGACAGCCGTACATGCTGAAACAGAAACACCATCCAGAGATGCTACGTAATCGGAAAGTTTACTTCTAGCTGCATGTGGTCCTAGTAAAAGTACTTCCGTCTTATCTGAGTTGAGCAGAAGAAAGTTATTAAGCATCCACTGTCTAATGTCCTTTACACACTTCTCAACATTGTTAAGCTGATCTCTCTCATCTGGCTTTGCTGAAATATACAGCTGTGTGTCATCAGCATAGCAATGGAAGCGAATCCCATGTTTATGAATAATTTCACCAAGAGGCAGCATATATAAAGAGAAAAGCAGTGGGCCTAAGACAGATCCTTGAGGAACACCAAACTTTACCTCATAGAGCGTGGAGAACTCACCATTTACATCCACAAACTGATAGCGATCAGTCAAATAAGACCTGAGCCAAGAGAGAGCTGTTCCTTTATTCCTACAACATTCTCAAGTCTAGCAAGCAGTATAGTGTGATCAATGGTGTCAAAAGCTGCACTAAGGTCGAGCAAAACAAGTAAGGAGACAAAACCCTGATCAGAGGCCAATAACAGGTCATTTACCACCTTAACTAGCGCCGTCTCTGTGCTATGATGAGGCCGAAATCCTGACTGATACATTTCAAAATGTTATTCATAAGCAGATGTGAGCATAACTGCTGTGCTACAACCTTTTCTAAAATTTTGGATATAAAGGGGAGATTTGATATCGGTCTGTAGTTGGACAACTGACATGGGTCAAGGTCAGGTTTCTTAATAAGGGGGTGGATAACTGCCAGTTTGAAGGATTTCGGTACATAACCAGTGCTAATGGAAGAGTTAATTATTTTTAAAACAGGTTTGATTACCTCTGGAGCTATCTGTTTAAAGAAACTAGTAGGCAAGGGATCGAGAATACAGGTTGATGATTTTGATGAGGAGATTAATGAAATTAAGTCACTCTCATGAATAGTAGTGAAGCTTTGTAATTGATTGTCTGCTATAATGACACTGCTGTCTACAGGGTTACTTGTAAAATAATTTGGATTTATATTAACCGCCTGGATTTCTTGCCTGATGTTTTCAATTTTATTATTAAAAAAGTTCATGAAATCATTACTACCTATTGATGGTGTGCATGTTAGCGCAGTGCTTTTATTCCTGTTAATTTTGCTACCGTGCTGAATAAAAATCTAGGATTATGCTTGTTATTTTCTATGAGGGTGGAGAAATATGCTGATCTGGCAGCACTAAGAGATTTTCTATAATTTAGGAGGCTCTCCTTCCATGCTATTTGAAATACTGTTAATTTTGTTTGACGCCATTTACGCTCTAGTTTTCGAGTGTTCTGTTTTAAGGTGCGCGTATGATCATTATACCACTGTGCTAATTTTTCTCCCTGATCATTTTGGTCTTAAGGAGCTACATCATCTAGAGTGTAACGTAACGTTGTTTCTAGATGTTCAGTGGCCCAGTCGAGCTCTGCGGGTCTGACGGAGATCTATCTAATATCGTAATATCGGAAGATAATTAATAAAACGCGCTGCTGTAGCTGACGTGAAAGTACGCTAACACGGTAACGTGGTGAGGTAGAAATGCATGACTAAGGCAAATTTTAAACGAGATTAGATAATGGTCTGAAATAGCTTCAGACTGTGGAATTATGACTAAGTTTTTTATTTTTAATCCAAATGTTAACAACAAGTCGAGAGTGTGTCCACCACTATGAGTGGGTCCTATAACATTCTGATTAATTCCGACTGAATCTAGAATGGACACAACTGCTGCTCTTAAGGAGTCTTCCTGATTATCAAAATGAATATTAAAGTCTCCAACAATTAATGCTTTGTCTAAAGAAGTAGCTAGATTTGTAATGAAATCTGCAAATTCTATCAGAAAATCAGAGTAGGGCCCTGGGGTCTATAAATAATAATTAGTGGAATTAACTGACTTGACCTGCTTTCAGACACTGAATATTTTATGTTGGTGTAGAGAACTTCAAATGTTTTACATTTGTGTTTAGTCTTTTGTGTGACGTTTAGATTATTATTATAAATAGCTGCTACTCCGCCTCCTCTGCCATTTAGACGGGTTGGTGTATGTAACTATACCCAGGAGGACTCGCCTCATTTAATGCTACATATTCATTCGATTTAATCCACGTTTCTGTCAAACACATTATATTAAACTCCTGGTCGGTAATAATTTCGTTTATAGTAAGCGCTTTTGGCGTGAGAGATCTAATATTCAACAATCCTATTTTTAGATCAGAGGTGCTGGCTGTGCGTTCAGTCCTATTTAATTTAATGTTAATCAGGTTACTTAAACAGACTTTCTGATAGTTCCTATATTTTGGTTTTGCTCGGGGGACAGACACAGTCTCAATATGGTGGATCCTGAGTGACGACTCTGTGCAGCTAGCAGACGGTCGGTTTAGCCTGTCTGTCTGCTCCTGGCCTTGGCTCTAGACAGTCACTTGTTAACTAGTGCTGTTCTGAGACTATGACCTATACTACAAGAAATGAGAGCAGCACCTTCCCGGGTGGGATGGACACCGTCCCGCCCTAACAGGCCAGCCTTGCCCTCAAAAATGCTCCAATTATTAATGAAGCCCACATTGTTTTTGGAGCACCACTCGGACATCCAGCAGTTCAGCGACCATAACCTGCTGTAGGCTACATCGCCACGCCGCATTGGGATGGGGCCAGAGCATACTACAGCATCGGACATTGCCTTCGCTAATTTCCGCACCTCATTGTACGCAAATATTGTTGGGTTTAAGGAGTGCGGCTATGGGGTGATGCCACAGGTTGAAGAGATGCTAGCTAGCTATCTGTGACCTGGCGTAGCATTGTCCCTTAAGGCCCCGGTATTGCTTACTAAACTGTTGCGAGCCACTTCGGTCCTAGAAGGCAAGGCTTACGTGGCAGCGGGTCAGGCTGCGGGTTGCCTCCACATGATGAGTGTTTTGCAGGTATACCAGGCTGAACTGTAGCGGGAGGAGTATAAGGGATTCAGCTCTGGGACTGACGATGTTAAGGAGCTACGTCGCGCTGCCAACCTAGCCCTTAGAGCCACCAATGAATGGCTAAGGCTGTAGGTCAATCCATGTCAGCCCTAGTAGCCACAGAAAGGCATCTTATTCCCGACAGGGACAGGGCTTTCCTGCTGAATGCCTCGATGGCTCCTCCAGGCCTGTTTGGCGATGCTGTAGGGGCGATCATCGACAAGTTTCAGGAGACCAAAAAAGTAATCGCCGGCGTTTCAGCGGTTCCTTCCCGTCACTCCCACAGAACCACTCGGCGGTGCAGCCCCAGCCCGGCACTGCTGGGCGAAGACCAAAAGCAGAGCATTGCCACCTGGACCCAAGGGCCCCTGACGATGCTCTAGGCTCAAGCCCAAGGAGCCGGCCGACCTGAGGCCCGTTCTGAGCACAGTGGGCTGTGACGTGCAGGCCCTGACTTTCAGAGAGCCTTAATCTTAGGAGTGCGGTGTACTAAGGCTTCGGATTATCCGCATTCTGAACTATATCGATTATTGGTTGATATTAGCTCGATCAGATCTTTGGGCAGTCCCACATCTAGATGTCATTCTCGCCTACATGAAGCAGCTGGGGTTAAGGCTAAACACCAGGAAGAGTGTGCTTTCTTCAGTACAGAGAACCACCTTCTTGGGTGTAGTGTGGGACTCGACCATAATGTGGGCACAATTGTCTCCCGCTTGGATTGAAGCTATCCTCACAGGAGAATCAGGAAAGTAAGAGAAGGCCAGTCACTCACTGTGAAGCAGTTCCAGAGGCTGCTGGATCTCATGGCGGCAGCGTCTAATGTGATTCCACTTGGCTTCCTATACGAGACCACTCCAGTGGGGGCTCAGAGGCAGATTAAAAACTTATCTTTTTAGCAAAGCCTACACATAACACACATCACATATCATAACCTTGTGCTCCAGAACATCTGATCACATGCACATCATCAACTTGTGCTGTTAATAATTGTGCTGTTGTCCGTGAGTGTTTAAAGGCTCTGGCATGGAGAAGCTGGTGTTGGATCTATGATAATCGCAAATGTTGAGCTATTTTATGAGTTGCTCAGTAGCTCCTAGATTTATAACCACAAATGACTGTAAAAGACTGTAGAAAAAACAATACTCATAATCTTACATTACAGTGCTCATGTTATAAAACCCCAGGAAATTGAGGCTCCACCCTAAGGTGGTGGAGCAGATATGGCGGAGGTTTTACAGAGCCCAGGTGGACCTGTTTGCGACTCAGGAGACTTCGCACTATCCCCTCTGGTTTTCTCTCTCGTGGTACATACGTGGCTGAGGCTATGCCTGTACGCCTTTCCCCCGCTCGGGCTGCTCCCCCTGGTGGCACCTCGATGGCTGGGCAGACCATGGTTCACAGACCTGGTGTCCCTCCAACAGTTAATTAGTCAAAGTAATAAACTGAATGTTTTAAACTAATGTACTAACTTTATGTACTAGATTGATATTAATTATTGTCATTTTCAATACACTGTATATTATCAGATTATCAAGTATACTTTATCTGAAGTAAAATGTAGGAAAAAATTAAGTTTATATAATTTGGTATGTAATCTCTTTAATTTGAAACTAAATTTTATATGTTTTACATAATACTTTCTTTCGGCTTCTCCCATTAGGGGTCGCCACAGCGGATCATCCGCATGTTTTGATGTGGCACGTTTTTACGCTGGATGCCCTTCCTAACGCAACCCTCCCCATTTATCGGCTTGGGACCAGCACGAAGAGTGGCTGGGGTTTTGGTTTTTCTGACCGGGGATTGAACCCGGGCCACATCAATGAGAGGGCCGAATCCTAACCACTAGACCACCAGGGACTCTGATATGTTTTACATTATAAAATGCCATATTTAACAGTGAATGTTTTACTTGTTAACTGTGTTGCACTTTACATACTGTGGAACGTCAGAGATTTGTATTCATATAAAAAGGATGTATTTTGTCATCACTTATTTTGCTTTTCCTCCATTTGATTTGATTGGAGTTTCCTCATCACAGCTTTGGTTACTGCCTTTGTGGAGTTTTGAGTGTTCTACCTATAGTTTTGCTCTTGGGTCACACCCAGCGCTTCCATAAAAGTCTCTGGAGCAGTTACTAATTGATGTCTTAATGATGTGCAGATATGTATGCTTCACTGATCAGTGCAGTGCAAAAAAATAATTAAAGTGTATATACACTGATTAGCCATAACTCCAAAACCACTGACAGGAAAAACTGAATAAATTATATCATGGCATAACAACCGTCACAGAGTGGCATATATAATGTGGCAAGTGAAAGGTGTCCAGTACCTAGCAAATCTGGTTCAAAGGATGAATTGACTGGTGAATTGATGGCAGGGCCATGGATGCTCAAGGCTCTCGGATGTGTGTGGGAAGTGACAGCTAGCCTCTCTGGTCTGATTCCACAGAAGAGCTATTGTACAACAAATTGCTGAAAAAAAAATGTAGTTCTGTCTATGAGAGAAAGATCTCAGAACAGTGAATCATATCTTGTTGTTTATATGGTTGTTAAGCTACAGAGTGCCCATGTTGATTCCAGTCTACTGCAAAAAAAAAACATCTACAGTTGAAACATGGACCAATGGAAGGAGGTGGCCTGCTCTGCTCAAAGACTTGGGTGGCATAAGGAAGCTCTTCAAAATATTGAGTGGTTTTAATGTTATGGCAGATTTGCATATACTTTTAGTTGTTTTTATTCCCCTACTGTCTTCATATTTTCACAGGCAGATGAAGATGCAAAGGTGCATCTTGATTCTCCCTACCTGGAATTGAACTCTTGGCTAATTGAGCTATGAATAGCATAAGCGTGCATAGAAATCCACGTTTTCTCTAACAACACAAATATCCACACAGCATTTTCAAAGGGACAAAGAGAAATTCAAAATAAAAGCATTTATTACAAAATTACAGAAATATAAATGTTGATACACATTTTACCTGCTTATGCTGAAATGGCACATCTGAGATTTGGGAATGGGTATTCAATGGCTGATGAAATGAGGAATCCGTGGTACTGCAGATGAATGAATCTGTGCCTCTGAATCAACAGCCTACTTTATGAAAAAAAACATTTTCTTCCCTTGCAATCCATTCAGCGCACACACAAAAAAAAAAAAGTATAAATATATTTTTATATATATAGTTATTGATGGCAATGTGCAAAGCAAAAAAATACAATTTCACTGGTTTCTAGCTCTATACTGTTTGGTGTTAAATCAGTAGACATAGTTTTAAGTGTTAAGCATTGCACAGCTCAATGCTTCAAATATGCTAATAATCGCACAAGCATACTTGTAAACTCCTAGAATGGCTGAGGCTGCGTTTTCTAAAGTCAGCATAAAATCATCTGGTTCCTATATTCACTCAAAGGCCTATTTCCATTTCAGTTCCAATATCTAGATAGAGCCAAATTTTGTATCTAGACATGATCATGTCTCTTATGTTTCAAATAAATTCCAGAAATAGTTCCAACAACTATCTTTACAAAAAAAAAAAAAAAAAGAAAAGAAAGAAAAAAAAAAAAAAAAACATATGCATATATAATTTTATTCCAAAAACAATATTTTCATAAACACTTTCATGGTTCAAAATTGCAGAACTGAAAAGATCTCCACCTAGATTTTGTAGCTGCTACTCAGTTTGCACCAATTATTTAAATAGATTTGAAAATGCTCACCAGCCTGAGACTGACTGACTGAGACACACACACACACACACACGACTGAGTAAAATTGTTTTGATGCAGCATATGAATCACCAGTACAAAAATAATACAAACTGGTACCTGACATAAAAACAAAATACAATTAGCAAAAAAAAAAAAAAACAAAAAAAAAAAAAGGATTTTCAAGTTTATCCATAATCCAGGTTTCATCCTCAGGGGAAAAAAGATATTAATAACCAGTCCTCAATGTAATTGCAGATGATGGGTGGAAAAGGAGCCCATTTAATCGAATGGCACAAACATGGTTATAAATGGTGTTTGAGGACCTTAAATAATTGACATAGATCAATGAATAAAACTCCATATTACTGAGCCAGCCCGCTCCCACAATTTCAGTGGTAACGCAAAGGCTAGCTCAATGACGGCTGCTCGAGTGTCTGTAGTGCTGCTAACTGAGGTAATGAGCCATGATAT
The DNA here is from genome assembly GCF_014805685.1 of Silurus meridionalis. Lineage (NCBI taxonomy): Eukaryota > Metazoa > Chordata > Actinopteri > Siluriformes > Siluridae > Silurus > Silurus meridionalis. Next base: position 10,786,932 of record NC_060889.1, read on the forward strand.
GCAATGTGTCTTCATGATATGTAGTGGTTTTTGAGTTTGTTACAGACACTCCATACATGTCCCCCATCCCCCCCATCACACACCCACACAAAAAAGAAACAAGACGTCCCTGACCGCTGTATTGACCAGTAAAATGATTTGTTCAATAAAACACACCACAGTCCATTAACTATATTAAACCAGAACAGAGAACTTTTCCAAAAATGGGTGTTCAAAGCACACAGTCCAATGCCTCTCAGTTCTTTCATGTGCATAAATAACCTGAAGAAACTGAAACATTTGTCCAATCTGTCAACCAGCATCCAGTCATTCTGTGGTGAGGTAGGTTGTCCAGAGCAGTCGATCACTGTTCATGAGCTAAAAAGTTTAAAATCATAATAATCATTAAAAAAAAAAAAAGCAGCCAATAGGATGAGGCCAGATGTTCACGGTGAAGGCGCCGCATGAAGCCAGTCCTGTAAAGTTGTTGGAGGCTATCTGAGTCCCACCCTTGAAGTCATCCACTCCAAGCCCTGGCAAAGCCTGAAAGAGAATTCAAGAACATTAGGCAGAGTTGGCACTGGTTTTGATCAGTTGAAATAAAAAAATTGTTTATCGATCAGTTGTAGCATCACTGCCCAGTCATGGGCGCACCACAGTCACACCACTCTGATTTGAGTGCATTAAGTGGCCATGTGGTGCAGCATGAGCAACAGTTTAAAAACATATCGCTGGCTTCAGGTGCCTTAAAGGAATCAAGTGTAAATCTTTATTTTCCGTTTCTATGTCGGGCGATTGCTGATTGGTTGGAGGTAAATAGCAGGTTTACAGAGCAAGGGGAAACAAAACCTGAAGCAAAGCAAGTGTCAAGATTCAAGTGGAAAAAAAAAAATACTTCAAGCCACCTACATAACTGTCAATCATTCCAGATTCCTATATTAACTGGTTCATCTGGCGTTTTTATTGAAGAAAAGGTTTAGCACAATCTTGAGAGACCCTAATACAGCCGGTGTTCATAAACATGTTTAATGGTTCTCAAATGTGAATGTGTCATTGTACTGTACTAATGGGTCAGCCACAAGTATGTGGTCACCTTACAATTACATGTGTGGCATTTGTCAGAGAACTCGTCTCATGCAACTTATTACTTATTATTATAATCTCATTTATGCAACAATTGTAGTTAAAGGTTGAAGTTCCTGCTCAAGGAGCCCCCAGTGGAAGCTTTGCCTTGCTGCAATTTGTACTCGCGACCTCCCGTCTTAACCACAGAGCTACCACTTCACCACATTCTTCTAAGGTGTCTTACAGACAAGCAACAATTAAACAGAATTCCATTGCGTGCTGCTGCATTAATATTTTCCCTTCGCTGATCCAGGCCAAAATCTGTTTCAGCAGGACAATGCTCCTGTTTATAAAGCAAAGAAATCTGATCAACCCCACTGAACCTTTAGCATAAATGGGAATGATGACTGCACACCAGGCTTCCTCAGCAAACACCAGCACCTCACTACGGGTTTTATAGCACATTCAAAAATCTAGTAAAACGTCTTTCTAGAAAAGTGGCAGAAAAAGAAAATTCATATGAACATGCTTGTGTGACCCTCACCCTTCTCCTGTAAGAGCACAGCAGGACTGAATGTGCCATGGATGATCTTTGATTGAGCTGAGGGTCAGGTATTTTGAGATCTCGGCTGCGGACATGCAGCCCTTCATATCCTGCTTATTCGCAAAAATCAACACTGCGGCTTTACGCAAATCCTGAAAATAAAAAAAAAAAAAAAACAGTGAGATGAAGTGAGAGAGCAAGTGATGTTTTGAATGATTACAGACTGCATGCATAAAACAATTTTTCGGTTAATTCGATGATCTTGACCACTCATTTAGGATTAAGACTGCAACAATGATATGAATAATGCACTCAGAGTGATTAGAAATGTAAAATTTTTCTGTGCTAGTGTATAAATGAAGAAACGTTTAAGTCCACGTGTAGGTGTTACCTCATGTGCTAGCATTCTGTACAGCTCCTCTTTGGAGATCGCAAGCCTTTCTCTGTCCGTACTGTCCACAACCAGGATGATGAACTGAGAACAGGACAGACATAAAAAGTCACAATTAGCTTAGTGAATTAAGGCAGTCGCAATGAGGTGGGCTTCGTGTACAAGGGGGGAAAAAAAATAAAAGCGCACTATAAGAGCTTTTCTGCATGTCCTTGCCTGCTGGCACATGTACATGAGAATGTGTGTGTGTGCGCTTGTTGCACAGAGTGCAGTGTTTCAGAGCAGCATTCAGTAGCAACCCCCACCACATCGACCTCTCACACACAAAATGCTTCGGTTGAATGCCTGTGACATGCTTTCACTTAGTCCTCTTTGTCAGATACTCAGCTTTGACCTCAGTGTCTGTACACACACACACACACACACACACACACACACACACACACACACACACACACACACACACACACCAGTTGGACATAGTTCACTGCATTCATCAGTGTGATGGTACACAATGATACACTCACAGTCCATTGGTCAGGAACTTCCTAAACAACAAGGCTCAAAACCTAATGTTTGCAAGTCCATCTGATTTTTGGATTATTATAGTGTTTTGGTATTGTTTATTATACTTATTAAATAATGATACCGTATATATAATTGTTGGCAATAAAGTACAGTGATCCCATCCCATGAACCGCATTTTTTGGGGTGGCGTACGTTTATCATGGTTTTTCGTTTATCGCGGTCGGTTTTGAAACTGTAATCGTCCCCCTAATCATACAAATTAATAATATTAATAACATGGCTCAAGAGTGTAGTGTACAGAAATGGAATATATTTAGTATATTGTTGGAGAGTCATTCTGAAAAATCACCTCAGTGTTGGAGTAGTAAGTGTTCCAAGAGGTTCTTAGGCTCTCCTGGCCACCGATGTCCCACATTAGGAAGTGCGTGTTCTTCACGACGATCTCTTCAACATTACTGCCAATTGTTGGAGACGTGTGGACGACCTCTTTCATCAGGCTGCACAAAAAAAAAAACAGAAGCACTGCCTTACATGTCCCATTCTTGAGAATCGTTACATTAAAAAGATTTTTGATGCGAGGGCTACTTACAACTGGTAAAGAATGGTCGTCTTTCCTGCATTGTCAAGACCCACTATGATCACCTTGTGTTCTGCAGACCAAAGAAAAAAAAAACTAGGTTGAGAAGATGAATTAAGCCCACGTGCACTTTGCAGGGAGAGCTGCCGATTTGTGGTCCGCAGTAAATAAAGTGACCGCTAGCAAAGCAAAGCGAGCATGGAGGCAATTTTGAGTTTAACTTTATACAAGATAGAAGCACATTGGAGTGAGCTTGTGGCACGTTCACTCCCGAATGACTCGGAAAACATTGTTCCCGTTTTTTTGCTTCCCCATCATGGCTCCTACGTGCAGCCAGTCGGTGACACCTGCTGAAGTGCTTCATTCCAACAGCACCCTTCTGTTTATGTGTGATTTAGGGCTGCAGCAACTAATTGATCAAATCGATAATAATCGATAATGAAAATCGTTGTCAACGAATGCAGTTATCGATTAGTTGGGCTGCTCACGTTACGGCTCAGAGACGTGACGTCAAGAGAACACAGACGCCGTCATGGATGAAAGCGAAACGTCAGCACAGTGAGCAACAACTGTATAATCCTCATCATTTGAACATGGTGTAGTGTAATGTAGTGCTATTGTGTAAACTGTTTAACTTCGGGACAGTCGCACTGGATCTGTTCTGTCGTGACTCGCGAGCGTCAGGTCACGCAATCAGCTCGCGAGCGACAATAACCGCAGCGGTAAACTATTAGATTTTTTTGTGACTGCTGTGGTTTTCAGAGAATGATAACATTTGTACACGAATGTTCATTCTTTCCTTTCTTTTTAAACCTGTTTACTTGCTGCATTCAAATGCTTGTTTTCAATGTTTGAATAATTTTATTTATGCAGATATCATTTAGTTAATATACACTAAATTAATATTTCAGATGCTTATTCTTCATAACTGAACAAAACGTCTTATTTTAAGTATAATATATATATATATATATTTTATTTATATTATTATTATTATTTATATATATATATAAATAATGCATGTATACAAACACACACCTTCCTGATTTATTTGTTTGCATGTCTGCTTCAGATCATCAAACTAATTAAAATATTAGTAAAAGAGAACACAAGTGAACACAACATGCAGTTTTTAAATAAAGGTTTTTATTATTGAGGGAAAACAAATTCCAGAACTACATGGCCCTGTGTGAAAAAGTGTTTGCCCCCTGTTCAAACTTATTACACCCGAGTTCATTTTCCCCCTTATGACCCCTTAATCGTCAGCGCTGTGCCAGTGCGACGATTATAAAATTGTTCTCAGGTGTTGATGTTTAGCAATAGATTAAATAAAAAGGGAGATGAGTAACCATGACTATCTATACATCATTCTAAAGGTCTAAGCCTCAAGCAGCGATTTCAGATCACTGTTCCTCAATGGAAAATGTTTAACATGTATATAATGCAGTACTTACACATTTATTGTAATAACATGTCACAAACACATCCACTGCTGCAAATTCCAGTGTATTAGGAAAGATACCACTTAACAACATGCCTTTAAGCATTTCTGCACCAACAAAACAATAGTGTTGTAATTTAAATGGTTATTCTTTTGTTTCACAGACCTTCGGCTGGTGTTTTTTCCGAAATACTTTTGCATAAAAAAAAAAAAACAGACATCTTGCTGGTAAAAAGACAAATATGGCTGGTAGAATACAGAGTTACAAAACAATCTCGGGCTTGAGTCTACAATCCATAGGCAGGTGTTTAGGTGACGTTTATTATGCACCATGCATCATTTGATAACCTTTTATTTTCAGCCAGTAATATTATGGAAACAAAATGATTGATGGAAATTGTAGCCAATAAGTGCAGGATTCTAACGATATACAGTACAGACCAAATGTTTGGACACACCTTCTCATTCAAAGAGTTTTCTTTATTTTCATAACTATGAAAATTGTAGAGTCACACTAAAGGCATCAAGGGCTATTTGACCAAGAAGGAGAGTAATGGGGTGCTGCTCTCTTTGAATGAGAAGGTGTGTCCAAACTTTTGGTCTGTACTGTATGGAAGGATTTTATTCACCATGTGGTGAAGTCTTAGTTTTATTACTCTTTGCAAACTCTTACTGGTTACACGTGCTCATGCTAACTGGACCTTGTTTACAAAAAAATGCAAAAATAAACAAAAAAAATGGACAGTCAAAAAGTTGTTTTATCAGAAATTTGCACAAAGCAGCGACGTGGAAAATATTTTTGGGGGCGGAGTAACAGAGACTTGGAGATATGCACGGAGATGCTAGTTTAAATCTATATGTTACAATAAATATCTCCGTTTACAGTTTTATACAATTTTATAAGTTTTTATTGCCTGTTTGTTTTTATAAGACAAATGCTTAAAAAGTAAGTGTGTGTGTGTTGTTGGGATTGGAATGGTCGCACATCAATATGAATGGCCATTACTGTAAAACAAGAGCTTGCCTGGCTACCTGGCCATCTATATGAATGCCAAATTAATATCAATAGCCAAACATGTATAACAAAAGCCTTTAATGGTCAGCAATTCATTAATATGCAGACTGTATGAATAGAGGATGAATGGCCACCTGAGTTTAGCAGGTGACTCTCAAACAGGGGGAGGGAGAAAAGGATCAGACATAGTCTCAGATAAATGTTTGTAGGAATCTCATTTGTCATGAAAATCTTCATAAAATTTAAACTCATGAGACATGTGGCTTTCAACCCAGTACTTTTCTGGATTGCTCCAGGACTGATTTCATGTATTTATATATAAAATAAAAATAAATGTTCAAAGCAGGAAAAGTATATCCATGGCACGTCATCATCTATAACAATATCTTTTGGAGCAATATTAACTTTGATAATTGACAGTAAAGCTCAAAGTGTGTTCTTTTTAAAGATATTTAAATTGTGTATGTAGCCCATTTTTATCAGGAACTGTTAACATTTAAAAAGTTAGGTAGGGCATTTTCATCTGTAAGTCCCAAAATCTGTGGCGAAGGCTAACAGGTTAAATAGGACCTGCCTGACCAAGTGTAGACCAAAAGATCCTCAAAAGCTAGACATCATGCTGAAATCCAAAGAAATTCAGAAACAAATGAGAAGGAAAGTAATTGAGATCCATCAGTCTGGAAAAAGTTATAAAGCCATTTCTAAAGCTTCGGGACTCCAGCGAACCACAGTGAGAGCCGTTATTCATGTGGCAAAAACATGGAACAGTGGAAAACCTTCCCAGAAGTGGCCGGCCGACCAAAATTACCCCAAGAGCACAGCGACGACTTATTACAAGAGGTCACAAAAGACCCCACAACAACATCCAAAGAACTGCAGGCCTCACTTGCCTCAGTTAAGGTCAGTGTTCAGGACTCCACCATAAGAAAGAGACCGGGCAAAAAAACGTCTGCATGGCAGAGTTCCAAGAAGAAAACTGCTGCTGAGCAAAAAGAACATAAAGGCTCTTCTTAGTTTCTCACCAGAAAACATCTTGAAGATCCCCAAGACTTTTGGGAAAATACTCTGTGGACTGAAAAGTTAAAAGTTTAACTTTTTGGAAGGTGTGTGTCCCATTATGTCTGACGTATACCCATCATACCAAAATTAAAATATGGTGGTGGTAGTGTGATGGTCTGGGGCTGTTTTGCTGCTTCAGGACCTGGAAGACTTGCTGTGATGAATGGAACCATGAACTCAGCGGTTTACCAAAAATCCTTAAGGAGAATGTCTGGCCATCTGTTCGTGACCTCAAGCTAAAGCGAACTTGGGTTCTGATCCAAAACACACCAGCAAGTCCACCACTTTGGAGTGGCCGAGTCAAAGTCCTGACCTGAATCCTATTGAGATGCTGTGGCATGACCTTAAAAAAACGGTTCATGCTCGAAAACCCTCCAATGTGGCTGAATTACAACAATTCTGCATAGATGATTGGACCAAAATTCCTCCACAGCACTATAACAGACCCATTGCAAGTTATCGCAAAAGTTTGAATGCAGTTGTTGCTGCTAAGGGCGGCTCAACCAGTTATTAGGTTTAGGGGGCAAACACATTTTCACACAAGGCCATGTAGTTTTGGATTTTGTTTTTCCCTCAATAATAAAAACATTCATGTTGTGTTCACTTGTGTTATCTTTTAGACAGAGTGTTTAAAGGCTCTGGCATGGAGAAGCTGATGCTGGATCAGTGATGATCACAAATGCTGAGCTCATAAAACTAGGAGCTACTAACCATAATGACTGTATAAGACTGCAGAAAGAACATCACTTATAATCTTATACTCCAGTAATTATGTTAGTTCTCACTCTCCAGTGTTCTGTATTGTTGAAAGATTTATGATCAAACTCTTGATGTCACCCAAATGAGGATGGGTTCCCCTTTTGAGTCTGGTTCCTCTCAAGGTTTCTTCCTCATAACATCTAAGTTAGTTTTTCCTTGCCACAGTCGCCACGGCTGCTCATCAGGGATAAATGCACACCATTCACCTTCACTGTTGATTTGTGTAAAGCTGCTTTGAGACAATGTCTGTTGTGAAAAGCGCTTTAGAAATAAACTTGACTTTTACTAATATTTAAATTAGTTTGATGATCTGAAACATTAAAGTGTGACAAACATGCAAAATAATAAGAAATCAGGAATTTTTCACACCACTGTATATATATTTATATATAAATATTAATTATATAATATTCTAGCAGAACATCATCCTAAATAATTTTTTTCCCGGAATTTTCAGTGGAAAGGACAAGAAAAATCTAAACTACTGTACAAATATAAAAAAACAAATGTATTTACATTCAAATACATGCAAAATATGCAGAATCATAAATACAGACCCTTCAAGACACTGATCACTTCTGAATTTTTGCTCTAAAACTTTGACACGGTTTTTAATTGCGGATTTTTAACCTGGTCTCAAGACTTTCGGAGCAGCAGGTCTGCACGTGTGTGGATACTCAAAACATCACCGTCAACCGACTTCGTGATGTTCCATTTCAAACCAGATTTTGTGGAACACTGTTACTAGAGACTACAAAAAAAAAATGTGTTTAGAATGTTAAGATCTGGGGAAGAGTTAAAACCAAGAACATCTGAAGAGCTGTCTAGGGAATGGATCGTTATGTAGGACTGAAGCGTTTCCTCTCAGAGCGAGCCTGCAATGTCTTAGCTCTGTGGCATTAGTGAACTCACAATTTCAGCTTTTTACATAAAACAAAAGGCTGCATGAGCCTTACCACCCACACATGCACACTGAGCCGAATCATGCTTGTTATCCAAGAAACGCATGACAGTTCACACGCAGCCCAAGATCAAAATTGGCATGTCAGTGCAAAGAATGTGTGTGTGTGTGTGTGTGTGTGTGTGTGTGTGTGTGTGTGTGTGAGAGAATAAGGCACAAGTAGTCTGGCTTTTTTGCCCTTTATGTTCAGATGTGGACTGATGGAAGGAAGTGAGGACAACACAACTTGCTGGGTTTAGACAGCTGCACAATGCTATACAGGAAACGACACCAGTATTGCTTCCTCAGGGCTGACTGACCCACACTTTGAGACTTTGAGTCTGTCAGCTAAATGAACCAAATGAACCAGACAGTTTTGAAAAGTTATGCCGAAGGTGAAAAAAAAAAGAAAAAAAAAAAAAAAAAAAAACCCCACCACAAATTTCCCTTTGGAGCTTTAAAAGAAAAAAAAAAAAAACAAGAACAGAATGTACTTGCGGAGCACAATGCTTTCGTTTCCTGTGTTGCACATTACTGGCACTCGAGATAGACAACTAGATAAAAAAAGATATTCTAAATATCATGTCAAGAAATGTCTAACAGTCAGCTTCCACTCAAGTCAAATCTGACTAGGATCAGCAGCCTCAGCCAAACAGGCCTGTTTATTTGGGTGATTAGTGTAATTGAGTGCAAATGCCAGTTTAAACCTATTACGCTGGGGAAAAAAAATGTGACTTCGTTAAAGCGTTTCGTATCTGACTCAGCTTTGACTCGTATAAACACCCAGAAATCAACCTGACTTTGGTGAACGTCGATTCTTGTTTACCAAGTTGAACCGGTCTGCCATGCTCGGTGTATTAGAACATTCACTATGGCTTTTTTGCCATTGGAGAGACTTCACTTGTTATAATGTAAGAGATAACAGGAACTAACTTGTCTCACAGACATTTAACATCAAATGTTGAAACTATTCATGGATAAAATAGTGATGTGACACAGAGGAGCCTCGTTCAAACACCAAAGGCTTCTAACTTAAGGCCGACAACATGGTTACTGGTGGATGCACCGAAAATGATGGCCGTTTACGAGAAAACGAAAAAGTCACAATTGCGACAAAATAAACATCGGAATTGCAAGGAAAAAAAATTAAATTAAAACCTCTATAGGATTCAAGTTTCCAAAGTTTGGATCACTTTGAACCATAAAGACATTTTTTTGTAGAAATCTCAATGTATGTTTATAATTGTGTTTTATTTATATATTTGTATTTGCATTTTCATGTCATTTGCCAACTAAATGCACTAAATAGGTTTAGTTTTCACAAAAAAGGAAACAAATTACTTGATCATTTTAAGAGTCCCGTCTCATTTTTCTTCTATTTAGTATTGCTCTTTAATAAGCAAAAAATAACTGATCACTCAATTAATCGATGGAATAATCGGTAAAAAAAAGCTACAGCCCTACTTGCGTATATAATTATGGAAAAGAAAACGATGAACTTCTGTGTTGGTAACACGTCACAACACTGATTACTTCCATATAACGGCACAGGTTTTATTTCTTGAATCTGAATCAATTATTCAGATCAGTACACACAGATTTGAACGGTTTCTGGTCAAAATAATCAATGCGTCTGCTACCGATTTATCAACATGGCCTCAGAACTAAAAGCTTTCTGATACATCAAACAGACTTTTCAGTTACTCAGAGGATACCCAGACGCTCACATCTGCTCAGTCTGACAGGAACGCCGGCTGTCCACGCATACATGAATAACGTCATGGGAAGACAATATGGAAGGAAAATGGCTTCCTCGTTTGTGTTTTGTTTGCCGGGTCACTCAAGACACTGGACCTTCTGTCACATCCTGCGTTAGAAAAGGCGCAAGTCTGTTCGGAAACACAAAAGAACTATAGGGGGTGGGGGGGTGGTGATAGTGGAACACAGTGACCTTCTCACCCTTCGCATTTCCATAGAAAAGAACTTGACACTCGCCGGCCCCAAACTACTGTATGCAACAAGATTAAAAAGAACAGAGTTAAAGGATTAGCCCGATTATTAGTGTAAAGACTCTTACTGTAACCTGAAATCAGTCCTTTCTCTCTATAGTACTGCATTTCCCTGGTTTTGAAAATTCAGACTTTAATGGACTTTAAAATTTACACTTTAATTTCCCTGATAAAGTTAATCGGTTAAAGCTAGGGTTGTCAAAATGTGTGTTAAAAGAGTTAACGCAAATTCATTTAATGGCACTAATTTTATTAATGTGCAATTAATGCAGCACGCATTTATGCTTGACCATTTTATAAAAAAAAAAAAATTATAATTTAAATAAATAAATAAATAAAAGTGAAATTTAAACCTTCAACCCAACACGCATTTATTCACGACGCTCTTATATTATATACAGATTTACGGATTTTTGGAGATAGGAACGTGGCCACCCAAAAATAATAACAAATAAATAAATAAATTCAAGAAACCTTTGAAAATCCATGCGCTATTCACATTTGACACCGCCACAAACAGAGGAGAAGAAGAAGAACGCCTGGCAGGCACGCATTGTGGGACAGGGGAGACACGCAAGTCTCACTTTCCCCACGGACACGTTTTCCAGTCTTTATCTATTCTGCAAGTTATATATAAATGAACTCTACCATAAAATGATTTTAAAATCACTACACATTTGTTTTAATGATGAGCCAAGTCTCAAATCAAGCACCAAAATCCACCATGATGATCCACCATGATTACTTTCAAACAAGTATAGATATGAATATATAATAATAAATATACATTCGATATGCCATACCAAACGACCACGATTTTATTAAGGTAGATGTTCCTTATCTTTTAGTCAATTTCTGTATCAAAATATTAGTTTTGAATGAGAGATTTCGGATTTGCAATAATACACAACCACTAGAGTCCTGGACATTAATCTATTGTCTGAAAATGTGTGTTTTTATTTAACAACCCTTCGGCTGCTTTTGCAGACTGAATACTATTACTTCTTGGTTATTTTGCCATCACTAATTGCATAAACAAACGAACAAAAACAAAAAACCCCTACATATTTCTGGGTGTACATTGCCTGCTTGGTTGACTTTTGTGCCTCAGCTTCTTACATGATACAGACAGAGAATACACAACATGTCACTGCAAAATAATAGTTTTAAATAGCAATATTTGTCTTTTATATAATATACAAAATACATTATAAGGGAAAACCACATTTGTTTGCAATCACTTATGCTTTTATTAGGCTGCTGTCAACCACCTGTTTGTTTAAGTCTTAAAAACCACACACACACACACACACACACACACACACATTCAGGTATAGCTTTCAACTGATATTTGTTCAGAGTTGTTCGGATATGAACGTGTTGCTCCTCAGACGTTCACAATATAGAACACGCTAGTCGGTAAGTTCTGACGCAGAGGAACCCAAACACGTGTCAAAACGTCGAGGAAATATGCGTTTTACGAACAATAACACTGCCTTTCAACACGTTATTATATTTCCGCGTGTGTAAAGCTGCTTTTGAGTCTCGCTTTAGCTCTACTGAAGCTAGTTATCAAGGTGCGGCTGATGCTGCATTCCTCTAACACACACACACACACACACACACACACACACACACACACACACACACACACACACACACAGATGGAGTGGTACTAGTGCCTTTAGTCACTAACCACATACAATCAACAATGCAATACAACAACTTACCTTGATTACAGAAAAAGCTCCACAGCTTGGCCACGATCAAGCCCATGATATATCTTCTGGACAGAGCTCAGGAGTGAACTAGCGGCCTGCTGCAGCAGCGTTTTCTTGCTAACCCCGTTATGTTTGTTGATTCGGCTACGCTAATTTCATGAAACCCATCGCAGAACAGGGGAACAACAGTGCCGTGTTTTGGAATTAGGTTTAAAACACCAGCCAGGTTCAATCACTCCACTTTCTGTCTTCTCTGTCAAAAGCCGGAGCAGCCTCCTCATCTCCGTCTCTCTGCCCAGTAAACCGCTACAGTCACATCCCAGACTCCAGCCGGGACCGAGCGTGGATACGAAGGCGAACACGGGCCGCCTCTGAAAAAGAAATCGTGCGTCAAGCAGTGGAGGAGTGAAACACTTTTCTGGGGGGAAAAGGAGAAAAAAGTTTCCATACAAAACTAACCCGGGGTAGGGAGGGGGTAGTAAGCAGGAGTATTGTTGAAATATATATGACTACCGCACCACCATCCCCCAACGCCTTATTGCTCCCACAAAGCCCGCCTCCTACGCTATGATTGGTTACGTGTTCCCGCTTCTGCGCTATGATTGGCTAATCGCGAATGCTCGCTCCTAAACACGTTCATTAGACTGTGGTTTGGTCTGATGGTTTCCAGCTATTATTATTATAATAAAAATAATATTAGTTATTATTATTATAAAAATAATATTAGTTACTATTATTATAAAAATAATATTAGTTATTATTATTATAAAAATAATATTAGTTATTATTATTATAAAAATAATATTAGTTATTATTATTATTATTATTATTTAAATTATTATTATTTAAATTATTGTTATTATTATTATTATTATTATTAAAATTATTATTATTATTATTAAAATAATATTAATTATTATTATTATTATTAAATTATTGTTATTATTATTATTATTATTATTATTGTTGTTGTTGTTATTATTATTATTATTATTATTATTATTATTATTATTATTATTATTATTATTATTATGACAGTGCAGCCCGTATGCAAACTACTTTGAAAAGTCAAATAAAAAAGACTCTTAAACGACACCAAAACTTGTAGGATTTAGTTTTATTTTTCATGACTGAAATTGCCACTGAAATTGTACCATGAAATGTTATAGTATTTGCATATCATTATTAAGATAACATTATTATTATTAATTTATTTACAAATAAAACTTTTTAATCAGTGTTTTTTCTTTATTTTTCTTTATTTTTTGTTGCTTTCAACATTGTATATTGTACAAGACATTAAAATTAAAAACAGAACAAATATGAAATTATGTAGCTAACAAAAGCATGATGAATAACCCCGAACTTGAACTCCACTTGAACTCTAAGAAGCACTTATGTGGGCTCTAATCTGAGGTGCTGTAAATCAGAGGTTCCTAAAACTGGTCATTTAAAGAAGCTTAGCAGAGGTCGCTCTTGTTCTTTCTTTCCTGTGACTGTCTTTTTGAGATCCTGTTTTATCCTAGTGTTTGATAGTCTTGAAGATCGCACTTAAGGATAAATTTAAAGATCTTGAGATTTTATTTCATTGACCTACATTTCTTTTAGTAATGATGGACTGCATCTCTTTACTTAACTGAATGTTTCTTGCCATAATATGGATTTGTACAATAGTACTAATACCGCTATTGACTCTGTACTCACCCTTTCCTCTGTACAAGGCAACTGATGATCAAAAAGCTCACTATTCTGTCATCAAATTTAAATGATGAAATGTAATGTCATCATTTACAATCCAAAACATGAAACACATTTTTGTTTACTACATAATTCTAAGGCAGGTCATCAGGGTCAGCAAGGCAGGGTCAGGACAGGTCTCCTGGCTTAAACTCTAGCAGAATCTCTGACTTACATTTTCATTTATTTTTGTCTATGAATATGTATTAAATCATTCCCAATAGTCTATGCATGTGCACTGCATCTTGGAGGGTAACCAAGAATTTGAGGGTTTGAGTATTTATCCAATTAGATTACAGTCATCAAGCATTGAGTCTGGTTCCTCTCAAGGTTTATGCCATCTCGGGGAGTTTTTCCTTGCCACAGATGCCACCGGCTTGCTCATCAGGGACAAACTTACTTATAAAGAACATAATTACTTTTAATCACCACATTTTCTGTGTAAAGCTGCTTTGAGATAATGTTCATTGTTAAAAGTGCTATACAAATAAAAATGAATTGTATTGAATTGAATTACAGGGGTCAAAGGATACTGCTATAATGCTAGCACTGTGAACACTGGAGGTTGATTTAAATCCGCAGACATTTACATTACAGACTTTTTAAGAAAAGATGGACATTGTGAGGAAAGGTCAGCCAAAACAGTTCAAAACAGTTGTTAAGCTTTTTCATAAACCATTTCAAATCCTGTAAAATTTGCACAAATACACAATTAGCCTTCATTTCAAATCCACCCAAAAAACTATGCATGGAAAATCTGTGCTCATTTTATGAGGTTAATATTGATGCTTGTGATAGAAATGATGATAATGATGTATGTGGGTGGTGCAGCTGTGGTTGACATGAAAGCAGACTGGTTGAATTGTGTTCATTTGTTTTCTTGTGCATTCAATTCCACTGCATGAGATACCTGTCTGTGATGATATACTGCATTTCTGTAAAACATTATATATATATATATATATATATATATATATATATATATATATATATATATATATATATATATATATATATATATATATATATATATATATATATATATATATATATATATATATATATATATTATAGCTGTGGCGTCATAATGTTGGTATTAAGAGGTAGATTGACTGAAATATCACACCACTGAAAGACTGGGAATGAAATGATTCACCGATTCATCTTGGGAATTGCTCGCTTGATACAGTCGACTCTTCAACAAATTGCAGAACCGACTCAATGAGCCGACTCTTTAGCGAAGGGCGCATGGTTATGAAATACGGCAGCGGGTCCGCCATTTTGAAAGGATCAACGAATTGTTTTTTCATATACAACCTACATTTAAACAGTTATTTTGCACAATCTTTATAAAGTGAGACGCAAGAATACATTGATTCATTCTGACTGTTGCTTTCTGTTGTGACTTAATTCGGCCGGCGATTAAAGCTAACATTATGCACATATCCCATAATGCAGCGTGCTTTCCAGCTTGTGGAAAAATGGCGACGGAAAACACAAGTGAGAGAAAGAGAACAAATTTTTTTTACAATTACTTTTTGCCATAATATCTTTTATAAAACGAGAAACAACGGCAGTAGTCACAGAATATATTTAATTTCTCAACGAGAAATGAGTAGGTCTCAATAAGTATGGGTTCGAACTTTGACCCTTGTATGACGTTTGCGGATATTCTAGAAAAACGTGGGCGTGACCCAGTGTGTACAGTAAAGATGCTTTTATTCCTCCACGTGCATTAAAAGAGAGATGATCCTGGATTATTAGAGACGTTTTGTAGGTACGCAGTGCATCGAGTGTGCATTCAGTGTGTTTGTTTGTTTGTTTGTGTGTAAGTGCAATATGCTGTCAGGAACAGGCACGTGCTTTTGCTTGCTACATTTATTCATCCTTGAATTGCATTGTTGTTAAAGAAATCTGTACTGTTTAATTTTTCTTTTTAGATTGCAGTAGATTCAACTTTGTCACTGTGCAGAGTACAAATACAGAGCCACTCAAATGCAGCTAACCAGAAGTGCATATAGATATGTATATACATAAACCTTCTATAAATAAACATTATGGGAGTGCAAAGGTGCATTATATACTATTTACTACAATAATACTGTATGATGTGCAAATGTGAATATAAACACCAGAAGGTATTTTTTTATAAGTGGTCATAAAAAGGCAACATGAGGTAGAATGTTGTAATTTGTGCAACAGTAGGTGGTAATAGTAAGAGGCATCATAGATGCTTTTCTCTTACATTAGAAAAAATGTACAGTAGTGAGACATGTTAATGTACAGTGCAGTCATTAGGTGTAGTGTTAATTTGGCTGTGAGCTTATTGAAATAAACTCTGTTTTTCTTTCTTTCCTTTCTTTCTTTCTTTCTTTTTTTCAAATCTAACAAATCTGACAGCCGTGTTTTCACCCGTTTCATATTCTCTTTACAGTGTCCACGATGTCTATAAAGAGTGTCTTCCCAAAAGTAGCCTTGAAGTCTGAAGTGCAGGAATATCTTCACAATGTCTACATGAACAAAGAGGTAGGTTTTTCTAGTCGAATAGGTCAGTTTTATTTCCACAATTTTGAACGGAGCTGCGCTAAACACATTGTCATCTTGTATTTGTTGTAGAGCTCTTAGCTTTTTTCTTTTGGACTATAATTAATATCAACAGCAACAATGGGACTACTATCACCCTGAAGAGTTTGACACTCGAGTCTCTAACAGCTTACAACCTCAACATTGATGGAACTGTAATGAATGGACATTAGGTGTCACCTAGATAACATTTACATTTACGGCATTTGGCAGACGCCCTTATCCAGAGCGACTTACAATGATATCATTTATACAACTGAGCAGTTTAGGGGCCTTTCTCAGGGACGCAACAGTGGCCATTTAGTGGAGCTGGAATTTGATCTCACAACCTTTTTATCAGAAGTCCAACATTCTAATAATTGAGCTACCCCTTTGCTACCAAGGAAGCATACCAAAGAGCTGTTAAAATGGTGGCTCTTAATTTTTGAGGGTAAGGCTGGCCAGGCGGGTGGACATTTACCTCACTTGGGAACTGATTTCTTGCAGTATAGCTCAGAAAAAAACAGTGCCCAGTTAGCCTCGTTAACTGGTGACAATCCAGAGCCAAGGCCAGAATGAGGATGAGGTTCCCCTATTGACTGTGGTTTTCTCTCAAGGTTTCTTGCTCATAACACTGTTGCCGCATACTTGCTTATTAGGGATAAATGTATAGGGACAAATTTATAACTTTCAATTTTATATTTGTATTGTGTTTATTTTTGTTGATCTGCTTCAGAACAATGTCTATTGTTTAAAGCACGGTACAAATAAAATTAAATTGAACATGTTTGCTTTTATGGTTTTAATGAGGATGGGTATAAAATGGTCATTACCTTCCTTATACCTGCAGTATTGCATTTCTCAGGGAACAGTTTATTTCTAATTTAGTGGATCATTCCACATAGAAGTGTTAAATAAACTTTGTCTACAGCTATTGTAAGGCTGTCGTGTATATACACACTTAAACAGTGGTGGACAGTGACGAAGTAAATGTAATTCGTTATTGTACTTAAGTAGTTTTATTCGCGTGTCTGTACTTTCTCTTAAGTATTTCCGTATGGGGAGACTTTTACTTTAATTTCACTACATTCCAGCTGAATCCAAATTCAAATTATGGATGACAAAGAAGGTCTAAACCCTCAGCAGCCCAATTCGGAAAAACGTGCAAAAGATAAAGGTGTATATGCAACTCATCTTGTTATGAGGATAGTAAAGGCTAATGCATTTAATGAAATGGGCTAATAACTGTATATCACAGGTTATTCTGTGTTGCCTGCTGTGCTTTTACGCATAGAGCAACACTATTTATTTTAGCTGCATAACATTATAATGTGTAGTATGTAGTTTACCGTAATGTGTGTAGCAACAAAACAATTACAGCCAAACTAAACAGCCAAACCTTTATTTAAGGTGATGTCATAAAGGTGATTGTACTGAATAAGTCCTGAGTTCAGTAATGGGTGGGGGTCTCCAGTGCAGCTTAAAAGGCTTATTTAAAAGACATGTAAGGATAAAGATGTTGTATGAATCTTATGGCTACAATCAGCCATGGAGTTTTATGGTTCCTGGTTCTGAGAGTTTGATTAATTGTGCACAATGGCGTGCAATAAATGCATTTATAGTGATATTTATACATGAAATGGAGCTCTTAGAAATGTACCCAAATTTGTGGACTTTTCTGGGAATATGTTTTACTCATTCAGTGACGGTAGCTGAAGCAGAGAGGAGCTTTTCAATGCTGAGAGGAGACGTTGGGTTGTGGCATGTGCCACTGCCTCTTGGTACTTGGTACATCTACTTAGTACGAACATACAGTTCAGCGTCAATTCAACACAAGCAGAACATTTTGGGAGGAATAAGCTATAGACGAAACTCCTGTCTCTAACTTGCCACAACACCCGTGACCTTATTTGTTTTTTCTTCGAAAAGGTTTTGGGCTCATGATAATTGATCAGATATCAATCAGTATTTGACCCGTTAATATCATTCTATTAGGAGATTGGTGTGCTAAGAGTAACATTAGAGTCTTTTCACATAAACTGCTTTGATTAAGCAAAGAGTCTTGTGATGAAAATGATTAGAAATTATAGCCATAATAAATCATAGTATTTTGGATACTTACATTTGAAGGCAAATACTTTTGTACTTTTACTCAAGTGAAAGTTTAAAGGGAGCACTTTTACCAAGTGTAGCTCTGCTTTTATTTAACTACATGCTTTGTGTACTTCGTCCACCACTTCCACCGTGCGCATATATATATATATATATATATATATATATATATATACACACACACACACACACACACACACACACACACACACACACACACACACCCAATTGCATAATCTTATGTGAAGTGTAATGTGTGTAAAGCAGCGATTTGCACTTTTAGTTGTAATAACTGTACATTTCCACAAGGTGGAGGTAAATCCCACTTTTTGCAAGGTTGCAACTACACATCAAGGAGGCTTTATTGTCATTCCAACTCTATACAGTGCAGTTCACAGTAAAACAAAACAACGTTTCCCAGAACCAGGGTGCTACATCAGACAACATCAATTATTAAAAGGAACACAGACCTAAACAGACCTAAAAACTAACATTTAGTGCAAAAAACAAACAAACAAAAAAACCCAAGGAGACATTAGACACAGTAACTGGGAAAAAACAGTAAACACAGCGACACTGTAGCGCCAACTTATACGGTACAGAAGGTTGTGCACATGAATTGTCCGTATAAAAGTCAAAAATAAATACTGTGCATGTAAACATAAGGTTCAAAAACAAGTGTGCAAACAGCAATCACATCTGCCATTTCTTTATGATGTGCTAAACATGGATCACTTGATGCTGTCATTGCTACATATATGAATGAGATATTTTCTTTCTTTTATTTGTAATAAATTTGCAAAACGTATAGAAGTCTCACATGATACCTTAAACACATGTACCAATCATGGCTAGAATTGTTCGTCTGTGTCTGTAGCAATATAATAATGTAATGCTGACATTTAATCTGGAATTGGATGAACATCTTTGTCCCTTCTTTTTTCTTTAAGCTCGTGTCAGAACTCGGAGAAGAGGAGGCTGAGAAAGTGTTTGATTCGCTGCTGTCCTGTCTGTCCCACCCGCCAGCACTTACCTGCCTGAGAGCCAGCACACACACACACACCCTACAGGACATTCAACACAGGCTGGAGCAGCACCTTGCTCAGGTCTGTGTGAGTACGTGTAGCTTTTTCTTTAATGAAATTTGCTTACACGCATTTTAGAAACCAAAGCGCATCACACGTAGAATCTATATGGAAAAATAAGATCGCAGACTTGTGAGGAGGTAACGGTTCTGCGCCGAGAGACGTGTGGGTGCGGGGGAGAAGCCAGCAGCAATATGTGCAGTGAAGTGTGATGTATATCAAATCTGATTTTCAACCAATTAAGATGTAAACTGCATGTGGACACACAAAGCTACTATAAAATGATTGCAATCATAAAGCATAAAGTAAATCTGAGCAGTATTGCAGTTTTGACTATTTAAGTGGTGCCAAATAGGATTTTCATGATCTCTCATGATCAGTGATGGAAGAAACATTTAAAACATTCCATATGCATCTCATTCTCTGGATCTTACAGGCACTGAGGCCACATGTCTGTTACTGGACATGATGGGCACACAGGCTTCACCTTTTTTTTGTTTTGTTTTTTATCGGTACTGACATCTCTTTTTAGTCAAGTCAAGAATCTTTTATTGTCATTTCAACTATATATAGCTGACGCATTACACAGTGAAATGAAATAACGTTCCTCCTGAACCCTAGTGCTACATACAACAACAATCACAGAAAACAGAAAACACAGGGATAAGGACTAGTAAAGTGTCCTCGCCACATAAAGTGCATAAATGTGCCAAGTGAGTACGAGTGTGTGTTGAGTCCGGGTTGTACAGATCAGTCACACAGTTTTGTGTGTGTGTGTGTTCAGTTCAGTTTTGTGTTAAGAAGCCTGATGGCTTAAGGGAAGAAACTGTTACACAGTCTGGATGTGGCGACCCGAATGCTTCGGAACCGCTTCCCTGATGGCAGACTGAAGCTGACAGTGGTTAAAGCAACGCTTACTGGGCGTGACGGATACAGTGCATCTGGAAAGTTTGCACTGCGCTTCACTTTTTCCACATTTTATGTTCCAGCATTATTCAAAATGGATTAAATTCATTGCATGCCAGAGCACAAACCAAGTCATCAAGTCCAAGAACCTGAGCTCCATTTTGAGTGTCATGGCAAAGGCTTTGAATACTTATGTACGTTATCTTTTTGTTTTTATTTTGAATTTAATTTTAATAATGAATTTAATCCATTTGGGAATGAGGCTGTAACATAACAATGTTGGAAGAAGTGAAGCGCTGTGAATATTTTCCGGGTGCACTGTACTTGGGCCACATCTCTTTTACTAAATCTGAGGAGCCATAGCTTTGAACAACGCAAGATAACACAAGTCCTGTCTTTGACTCGCTAGCATTAATCATTTACTATGACCTTGTTGACAGAAATCCTTTATCAATTTTTTCCAGAGGGATGCAGCATTTCTTTAAGAAATTGACTGTTAATCTGTTTTCTGCACCTGAGTGATTTTTAGACATTGCTAATGGGACAAATCTTGTAAACATTAAGTATATATTCTATCTTATTCTGTCTTTTAGCAACAAGGGAGTGATTGTTGTGCTGGCAGATCTTTCACTCCCATTATTCATCACCCACAACTTCCAGACGTGCTGCTGCTGCCAGTCAGAGGACCGAGGTATGTGTGGTCGTTTCTTTTTGAAATTTAGATCAGATTGTGTTTCTTCTGATATTTCTTATAATTAAATTGCATTTGCTTTTTAGCACACACACACACACCCACCCAGTAAACATCATTTTTTTTGTAGAAAATATCATTCATTAAAAGATTTAGTGTTGAAGGTTGCTTGAATATTTCCCAAACTGTAAATTTTTTTATTTGAAATGATATACCGACTCAACAGTGAAGAAGTTCTTGTTTTAATGCTGGTTGAGATCTGTGAAAAACAACTTTCACTTACAATCAAATTAAAGAATAATGTTTCTTAACATTACATTATGAAGACTTCCCCTTAATCAGCACTGCATTAAAAGCAGGCATGATTATGTAAAGAAAAACATCCAGAAACCATTGTCTGTAAACACAGCTGACTGTGTCATCACAAGAATGTTTAAGCTTTACCATGCAAAGAATAAGCCATATGTGAACATGACCCAGAAACATCGCTGTCTTCTCTGGGCCAAAGATCATTTAAAATGGACTGAGGCCAAGTGGAAAACTGTTCTGTGGTGGTACTGGAATACGTTTTGGATACCATGGAGGCTGTGGAGAGAGACCATTGGGCTCAGTTTAAAAGCCTGCATCTCTGATGGTATGGGATGCATTAGTGCCTTATTCAGGTATATACAGGTTTTCAAACAACACATGCTTCCATCCAGAATACATCTTTTTTGGGGGAAGGCCCTGCATATTTCAGCAACACGATGCTCAATCGCATACTGCATTTATTACAACTGTGTGACTTTGTAGTTATGAGTCCAGAGTGCTGAACCTTTCACCATTATAAAACACATGTTGTATTATGAAATGCAAAATATGACAAAGAAGACCCAGGCCTGTTATGGAGCTAGATAAATACCTGTATCAGCCACAAATGGGACAATATTCCTCTCCCAAAACTCTGTGTCTATTCCAACTGGTCTCCTCATTTCTTAGACATACTATGTCTACACAGTGGAAATCTGGCCTTGTCCCAACTTTTTTGAGATGTGTTGCACCCATGAACATTTAAAGTTACACTTTTTTCCCTGAAAATGGTACATTTCCTCAGTTTTCCACAGCCGATCATCTGTCTCCATACCCCCACATCATCTGTCTTCCCTCACCACATCCATAAACCTCCTCTTTGGTCTTCCTCTTTTCCTCCTTCCTGGTGGCTCCATCCTCAGCATTTTCCTACAGATATACGCCATGTCCATCCTCTGCACATGTTCAAACATTCTCAATCAGGCCTCTCTCACTTTGTCCCCAAAATGTCCTACATGCGTTGTCCCTCTAATAAACTCATTTCTAATCCTGTCCATCATTGTCACTCCCAACGAAAACCTCAACATCTTCAGCTCTGCCACCTCCATCTCCACCTCCTGTCTTTTACTCAATGCCACTGTCTCTTAGCCACACAACATTGCAGGTCTCACCACAGTCCCTAATGGCTGTTAACATTATTTTTGTTTGTAAGTTCAGTTGAAGTTTGTAGGGTAAATATAGTTTTTACATTTTTACGTGTGTGTGTGTGTGTGTGTGTGTGTGTGTGTGTGTGTGTGCTGCTTTTCTATAGCATAAATGTTTTATTAAAGTGTAGCTCTGTGGTGTGTTATAGAGATGTGAGAATTCTGGACATGAAAGTGGTGGTCGGTGCACAGTGTGGCAGTGCAGTACTGAGAGGAGCTCATGTCTTTGCTCCAGGTGTCCTTAGTGCACCAAAGTGTAAGTATGTACATACACACACACACACACACTTCTTGCTTGTTTAGTATAATATAGTGCGTCAAAAAGCGTTTCCATTTTTACATTCACTTAGCAGCTGTGTGTGTGTGTGTGTGTGTGTGTGTGTGTGTGTGTGTGTGTGTGTGTGTGTGTGTGTTTGTGTGTGTTTTCCTGCATGTCTCAGTTATGAAAGCCGGTGACATAGTGTCAGTGTTCTCGGACGTGGAGGGCAGGTGCACACGAGGAACTAAAGATTTCCAGGGAAATAAAGTCTTTGTGGGGAATGGTGTTTGTGTGATGAACCGATCTGATATATTTTGTGCAGAAGGTCCAGTGAGGTACGACTGCACAACTCCAAAATAAGAACGAAGCAAAACAAAAGGGTCAACCAAAATCTGATTTGCGATACCTTATTTTTTTATATTTCTCTTTTTTGTTTCCTTTCCTTATGTCTAATTCGCTCTTTGTTTTCTATTTCTTTGTCTTGTTTGTAGAGGCGTGGCCATTAAAATGGATGATGCTCTTTACCAAAGTCCATCCTTTGATGGTGTGTTGCCAAATGAAGTGTTCCTGCAGGTGTGACTTGTCATGTTCTGAAGGACAATTTTTACAGGGAGTAATAATCTGTCTATGTAATAATAATCAGTGTGTTTGTGTGTGTGTATACAGAACCTCCCATCCGTTGTGGTGGGACATGTTTTAGGGCCTCGTCCCGGTGAGAGGATTTTGGACATGTGTGCAGCTCCTGGAGGGAAGACAACTCACATAGCTGCTCTCATGGCTAATCAGGCCAGTGTTACTGTATTTATATTACTCAGTATCAGTTAACAGACATCAGTATATCTTGGGCAGTTTGTTACCAATAGTTGAACAGGGGTTAATCCCAGTCATTTAGCCTAGGACTGTGGTGAGATCTGCGATGTTGTATGGTTTAGAGACAGTGGCATTGAGTAAAAGACAGGAGGTGGAGCTGGAGGTAGCAGAGCTGAAGATGTTGAGGTTTTTGTTGGGAGTGACGAGAATGGAGAGGATTAGAAATGAGTTTATTAGAGGGACAGCGCATGTAGGACATTTTGGGGACAAAGTGAGAGAGGCCCAATTGAGATGGTTTGGAAATATGCAGAGGAGGGACATGGGGTATATCAGTAGGAGAATGCTGAGGATGGAGCCACCAGGAAGGAGGAAAAGAGGAAGACTAAAGAGGAGGTTTATGGATGTGGTGAAGGAAGACATGCGGGAAGTTGGTTTGAAAGAGGTAGACGTGGAGGACAGGGGTATGGAGACAAATAATCCGCTGTGGCGACCCCTAATGGGAGCAGCCGAAAGAAGAAGAAGAAGCCCAGTCATCTAACCATCACTTTGGCCCTTGTAAAAGTTTCCTTACACTTTTTTCATACATCAAGTTCGAGACCCGACTGTTCATTTGCTGTGTAATATATCCCTCATATATGGCACACGCATATATATTACTTACATGTGCCATTGTATCCAGATAATACATTTTATTTACTTCACCTGTCAGTGATTTTATGTCTGATAGGTAATTTTAGATAGATAGATAGATAGATAGATAGATAGATAGATAGATAGATAGATAGATAGATCGATCTTACACAATGTGTGTTCTCATCTTTATAACGCCACATAATTTTGCCTTTAAACTCTGACTGCCAGCTGGGCTGTGGGGCTGTCGCTAATGTAAACACGACGGATGACTCAGAATCATGCGCTTGTACAGAGGGTGATAAACTAAACGGTGCGCTGAGAAACAAAGTGCTTCGGCTGCTACCGAGGATGGCTGCTGTTACAGCTTTCAGCTTTCCAGGGCCCATCGTCGTAGATCACAGCATTCATACAGTGTCAGATCCATGTACACAGATCTATTGTGTATTGGGTACAGAAAAACTCGAAAACAATGGCAGCAAGTGATTAATGCTTTATCACTTAGTTGAGGTTAATGCTTTAATCATGCAGTTTGTACGTCAGAGGCTATCACTTGTTGGTTACATTATCCTAGGACCAGAGCACAAGTCTTTAGAAGAAATAGACTCCAAACATGCCTCTTCTAATTAATGTTGATGTGTTAAGTAGGTTTGTTAAAAATGAAACAAAGGAGTGAATTATACACCAGTCAGCTTCATCTGTATGTGCTAATCATACAGATGATTGTGTTTTTGACAGGGAGTGGTCGTGGCTCTGGACAAGATCAAATCCAAAGTGGAGAAGATCAGAGAGAATGCTGACGCTCTGCGGCTGCACTGCATTAAAGCGCACTGTTACAACAGCATACAGGCCATCTGCCCTGACCTTACCCATTCCTGTAGTGCAGGTACTGACCACATCACCTTCATTTTTTGTTAACAGCTCCTATTCCTTTTCATAATTTTCCAGAACATTGTGCAGTGTTTTATTTTTTAAGAATTGCATTCATTTATGAATTACATATTTCCAACATAAACAATACATATATTGTTGTGGATTGTTGGATGACTTTTTACGCTGTAATAAATGTACAACCCCAATTCTAAAACAAGTTGGGACACTGCAAACTGTAAATATAAACAGAATGCAATGTACCATTTTAAGGGAAAAAATAATATAATTTTGAATTTGATTGCTGCGACAGATTTCAAGAAAGTTGGGACAGGGCCATGTTTACCACTGTGTAGCATCACGTCTTCTGTACATATACATCTGGGAACTAAGGAGACCAGTTGCTGAAGTTTTGGGAGAGGAATGTTGTCCAATATGTGTCTGATGCAGGGGTTTTTCTGCTCAACAGTTCTGGGTGTCCTTTGTTGTATTTTTTATTACTTAATGCACCCAATGTTTTCAAATGGTGAAAGTTTTAGATTGCTTGCATGCCAACTTAGCACCCGGACCCTTTTACCAGGAAGTCATGCTATTGTAATGGATGGATTGCACTCAAATATGTCTAAGATACACTATTTATACCCGTTCATATTACTGACCTGTTTTCAATTAACTGTGAGTACCTTTTTTACCCTTAAAACTTTATATTTTTTCTCAGTTTAAACATTTTATATGTTTTCTATGTTTGATTGTAAATGAAATATGTGTTTATAAGATTTGCTAATCTGTTTTTATTCACATTTTAGACAGTGACTCAGGTATTTTGGAATTGGGGTTGTATACAGCTTCTTAATCAGCCTTTTAACACAAAAAAGGAGTAAATTGCCATTTTCCTGAGAAAGTAAAACGGTCCCGAAAGCTCCCTAGTGGTGGAAAACTAAGATCCGAGGACACTTGAATGTGTAGCATGAATGTGACTATTGCAGCTGGCATTACTCTTAAGAGCTGCTCTTTTATAGAAAATTAAAAGTATGAACTTTTCTGACTAAACAGATATTATAATTATGATGTAAATGCAGTCGTATCAGCTGTAAGGCAGAAAAATTTATAAAGCCTTTAATGCTTAATCCTGATTTTTCTTTATATGTATCATTTTTGTACGTCAGCAGACGCTCCTCCATTCCCAGAAGAGAGTTTTGATCGGATTTTATTAGATGCTCCGTGCAGTGGGCTGGGACAGAGACCTAACATGGCGATCAACTACAGTCTCAAGGAAGTGTGCTCATACCAGCCTTTACAGAGAAAGCTCTTCCGCACAGTAAGGGCGCACGTACACACGAAGTGTTTATCCACAAAGCAGGAACTTAATGGAACTTTTTACTTAAGAGACATTCTCACAGTAATGCCTATAGTCATTTCCTACACATGACAAATATTTAGCACAAATTAACATTTTTTGACTTTTGGTTTATGTTTCATTTAGCGTATTATTTTCATTACCATTTTAGAATTGACTATAGATACAGGCTGATATTTTGAGGCATCTCTGATATTTTGAACTGTACCTGTTGGTATTAGCTTTATGACCAGTGGAAAAAATAGTACAAAAACAAAACAAAAATGGACATATACGTACACACAAAAACTCCCTTTTGTGTGACATGCATTAATTACCAGTAGATGGTGCAGTTTTCTTACTCGTCTAGGCCAAGTTTGTCCCTGTAGTATATTTTGTTAAACCTGGTTTGCGAATGTTCTTCCTGAAACCCTTTTCCTACACACACAAATTATGCAGTAAATGTTATAACATAGTGTAGCATCTGGGCTGTAAATGTAGTAAGTGGTATAAGTCTAATTTGAGTATAATTCAGAATGTGTATTAGAATGTAGTATCTTTATTGTATCTCTCTCTCTGTGTGTGTGTGTGTGTGTGTGTGTGTGTGTGTGTGTGTGTGTGTGTGCATTGCAGGCTGTGCAACTCATGAAAAAGGGAGGTGTGTTAGTGTACAGTACCTGCACTGTAACACTTGCTGAGAATGAAGAGCAGGTGGCCTGGGCATTGAAAACGTTCCCATGTTTAACTCTGGAGCTACAGGTAAGAGTATGAGCTCAGACAACTCATTGTAGCCACCCAAAATTTGGATTAAATCAAATAAGACAATACAGTACTGTAGAATATTTGATGGCCGTACAAAAAAAATATACGATACTCATGGTCTTTAAGGCAACTGTAAAGGAAAGAAAGTTGTCCTAGACTTGGATGGATGGATGGATGGATGGATGGATGGATGGATACAACTTTGTCAATGCAAAGTACAGGTACACAGCAACCAAATGCAGTTTGGCATCTACCAGTAGTGCAAAAAGTAGCAGTTGTGCAAATAGTGCAGATAAATATGTAGCACATGTACATAGAGTTTTTTTTTTTACATTTATTTGCCCTTATCTGATTAGTGTAATGATGACATTGCTTTTTTAAAAGAAATACAAATGCTGATGAAAAAAATCAAGACAGTTTGACAGAGAAGTAGACATTTATGTTCCACTTCAGGTCAGATTTTCGCAATGTGAAGCCCAACTATGATTATATTTAAGCAATTTACAAGAGAATAAATATTCGATGGATACTATTTTTAGACTTGAAAAGAATATGTTTTTATCTGGATAATTCTCAACAAAGCACATACTTGTTATACCACTGCTGCATTAACTATTATCCATGTGAATAATGTGCCAGGATCTAGCATTTTGAATGAGGCATGATTTGATAGTATATCTACATTGATAAAATGCTCTATACATTTTTCCTACATAAAATAAAATGAATGGAGGGTGAATAAAAACTTTTTGTTCATCCTTCATCTCTCTTGAGCCTTCACTGCCAAGTCAAGTCAAGACAAGTTTCTTTCTAAAGAGCCTTTCTCAATGGACATTGTCTCAAACAGCTTTACAGAAGGTGAATGATGTGCATTTATCCCTGATGAGCAGCCTGGGAACTGCAAGGAAAAACTACCTTAGATGTTATAAACCTTCAGTGGACCCAGACTCAAAAGGAAACAATCCTCATTTGGGTGATAGCAAGAGTGTGATTATAAAAAAAACTAAAGAGTCAAAAACTAACATGAGTCCTGGTATGTAATATTATGAGTAATGTCCTTTCTACAGTCTTATACAGTCATTTGAGGTTATGAAACCAGGAGCTACTGAGCAACTCATAAAACAGCTGAACATTTGAGATTATCATAGATACAACACCAGCTGCTCCATGCCAGAGCCTTTAAACACTCAAAGAGGTCCAATGTCAAAACGTCAGTGGAATCCAAATGGCGCTGGTACGTCGCTAGATGGTTCGGGATGTTTGCGGGGTCAGCATCTACTTCTTTAAAGGTCCATAATCTTCAGGTGGGACACGACTGGAGCTGGCGCAATCTCAGGATGGTTTAGAATCGGCAGAAAAACGCAAGCAGCGGAGAGGAATTAGCGTAGCTGCTTGATCAGATGTACTGGAGCACAAGGTTATGATGTGACGTGTGTTATGTGTAGGCCTTGCTAAAAAAGATAAGTTTTTAATCTGCATTTAAACTGGGAGAGTGTGACTGAGTCCTGAACACTGCCAAGAAGACTATTCCAAAGTTTAGGAGTTAAATGTGAGAATGCTTTACTGCCTTTAGTGGACTTTGCTATTCTAGAACCTACTAGAAGTCCAGAGTTTTGGAATCTCAAGGAGCATGATGGATTGTAGCGTGTTAGAAGACTGGAAAGATAAATGGGAGCTAAACCATTTAGGGCTTTGTAGGTAAGTAGCAGTAGTTTGTAGTTGATCCGAAACTTTACAGGTAGCCAGTGTAGGGATGATAGGATTGGGGTTACTATATGGTCATATTTTCTCGACCTTGTTCTTTGACCTTTGGACTAACTGTAGCTTGGTAATTAATGATGCAGGACAACCACCTAGTAATGCATTACAATAGTCCAGTCTGGAGATCATGAATGCAGGGATGAGCTTCTCTGCATCAGATATAGACATGTTTCTTAGCTTAGCAATATTTCTAGGGTAAAAGAAGGCTGTTTTTGTAATATTGGTGATATGATTTTTAAAAGACAAGTTGCTGTCTGAAATAACTCCCAGTCTTTTGCTGTCGAACAAGTAGTTACAGAACATCCTTCTAAATGTTGTTCTAAATAAAAGTTGAAATGCCGGAGCATCTGTATACTGTTTTTTTGGCCGATGAGCAGAATATCTCTATTATCAGCATTTAATAATAGAAAGCTATGCGTCATCCAATATTTTTATATATATAATATACATGTTTCCTTTGGGAAACCTGTATATTGTGAAAAGTAGGGGTCCCAGAACTGAACCTTGTGGCATCCCATAATTTACTTTCATTAACCTGGATAGTTCTACATTTAAATCTACAAAATGGTAAAGATCAGACCGGTAGGATTTAAACCAGCTTAATGCCAGTCTCTGAATGCTGATGTAATTTTGTAAGTGATCCACGAGAAAGTCATTATCTATAATGTCGAATGCAGCATCAAGATCTAGCAAAACTAACAGAGAGATGAAGCCTTTTTCTAAAGCTAAAAACAGGTAATTTCTGATTGTAACTAAAAGCAGTTTCTGTGCTATGATGGGGCCTAAAACCTGACTGAAATACCTGCTTGTGAGGCTGCGTTTCTGTATAATATTGATGGTTTCTATATCCGTGGCATCATAATATGATGGTGTTAAGTGGTGAACTGATTCAAGTAGGACACCAATGCACGGCCCACCACTGGTGTATATGTAATTATATATACAGTATCTCACAAGGAACAATACTATAGAATTGAATCGTGGATATTTTTTGGTCAATGTACAGCATGTATTTCAGTACAGATTTACTGTCCTTTGAAAATAACTCAACATACAGCCATAAATAACTGGCAACAAATGTGATTACACCCTAAGTGATAACAGCTGTACGTCATGTAGCCATGCAAAGCCACATTCATCGTTTTCATGTTTTGTCTGCTTGACAGAAACATACTAATTTGTTTACCTTGTATTAGAGCAGTTAAAATGTGGTGCTTTGAGTACAATTCTCTCATCCTGACCACTGGATGTGTAACATGGAACCTCATGCCAGTTTTTCAACATAATAATGAATTGCCAAATGACAACTGCCTTACAGAGGATGATGTAGGTGAAGGTGATTGAGTGGCCAAGTATGTATCCAGACCTGAACCCTATTGAGCACCTGTGGGCCATTCTTAATCGGAAGGAGGAGAAGTGCCATGTCCAACAGCTCCGTGATGTCATTATGGAGGAGGAAAAGAGGATCCCAGCAACAACCTGTGCAGCTCTGGTAAATTCCAAGGCCAGGAGCATTAAGGCAGTGCTGGATAACAATGGTGCTCACACAAAACACTGACAGTTTGGACACAGTGTTGTTTGACATGTTCACTCAGGGTGTACTCACTTTTGTTGACAGCTTTTTTGACAATAATTGCTGTATGTTGAGTTACATTGACTATAATATATCCAAGTTTCATTTCTATAGTATTGTACCTTGAGAAGATACACTAAAATAGTTAAAATAGTTGCTGAAATGTGAGGGGTGTACTCACTTTTGTGAGATACTTTATATAGAATGATCAACCAGCATGAAATGATTTATAATGTTCAGTGCAAAAAACAGTGTATTAAATTATAAATCATTTCATGCATGAGTCTTGTTCCACTCGAGGTTTCTCCTTCTTATATCATCCTAATGAGTTTTACTTGCCATCGTCACTTCTGGATCGCCCATGAGGGACAAACTTAGTCATTTGAAATCTATATTCGTGATATACAGTGATGTAAAAAAGTGTTTGCCCTCTTCCTGATTTCTTTTTTTTTTGCATGTTTGTCACACTTTAATGTTTCAGATCATCAAAGATAACACAAGTGAACACAACATGCAGTTTTTAAATTAAGGTTTTTATTATTGAGGGAAAACAAAATCCAAAACTACATGGCCCTGTGTGAAAAAGTGTTTGCCCCCTAAACCTAACTGGTTGGGCCGGCCCTTAGCAGCAACAACTGCAATCAAGCATTTGCGATAACTTGCACTGAGTCTGTTACAGCGCTGTGGAGGAATTTTGGTCCAATCAACTATGAAGAATTATTGTTATTCAGCCATATTGAAGGGTTTTCAAGCATGAACCGCCTTTTTAAGGTCATGCCACAGCATCGCAATAGGATTCAGGTCAGGACTTTTTTACACCACTGTATTTATATATATGTAAAGCTGTTTTGTGACATTGTCTATTGTTAAATGTGCTATACAAATGAAATAAAATTTAACACATCAAAGTTTAATTGTGCTTAATACGGCAGTACAAATACTTTAAAGCAAATTTCTGGGTTAAAGAAAAAAAGATTTGACCTTGGATTTTTTTGTTGTTGTAAATTGCCAATCCAATGTAGTGTTCTAACATGGTCTTTTTTTTTTTTTTCCTTCCATTTTTCAGGAGCCACACCTTGGATCCCAAGGCATGCCCGGAGCTGAATTATCACATGACCAGCTGAGGCTGCTGCAGAGGTTCCGCCCAGAATTCTCATGGCACGGGGCTACTGACATCCACGGCCCTGAAGACCTCCTACTAAAAGCCAACACAGACACTATCGGCTTTTTCATAGCAAAATTCATGAAGAGATAACGCACGTTCTCTCATAACACGTGTTCATGGAGCAGCTCAAAGAGGCAGAAGGAAAGAAGTGCCGGGAAGGAGGGGTGAACGGACGGCATGAATGGAGAGAAGAGAAGGGGTGGTGCCATGCGTTGTTCTGCTTCCGTTGGCATGACAACAGTGACGCAACGGCTGCTATGGTGATCGTTGGTTTTGCGTGACCGTTGGACTGTGACCAGGAAGCAGCATGCAGCCAGAGGACACGATGCTGTTGACAGTTTGTCCCTAACTCTCACACACAGAGCAAAGTGACCAGCAGCTGAATTAGTTAATCAACAGATGTACTGTACTATTTTCTTTTCTAGTACTGTATAATATTTTTTTATTTTTATTGCTAAATGAATAAATGTTTTAAAATTTTGTTCAGAGATTTTTCAATACAGTTATTTAAAATAATTGGATGTGTAGGTCTGACACCATTCCACTGATCAAGGCGTCAGAGAATAAAGAAGACTCTCCTGTCTGACTAATCATCCACATGCATGGAAAGTTGATTTGGGCCATCACTCTGTGTAGTTGACGTGTCATTAGGACGCATCGTGCGATGCTGGGATGCGTGTTTTTAGGTAGACGGATCCCAATTTAGAAGAAAGTTGCACAGGACTTGATCGTTATTAGAGCAGCAGTGTATTAAAGCAGCCTGTGAGTGTGAATGTGGGGGCGTCCAGAAGCATGTTTGCACCCGAAATTAGTCTTCCGCACCGTCATCGCTGCCATTATGACGACTTAAAGTGTCTGCCTCCCCACCTGGGACGTTCACAGATTTTTCAGCATCCTATTTATAGTGACCAATCGGTACCATTTCACCATTCATCATTCTTTCGTGCACACATACACACTTTTTTTTTGGATGAATCTTAGTAGAAGGTAATCACCATATATAGGCAGTAGGTGAGAAGTTACAGACTAAAAATGTACAAGATATTTCACTCATGCAGGTCTTAAAACAAATAAAGAAGGAAATCAGTGAGGAGAATCGTGCTGGTTATTTTAGGGGCACAGCTGAGATGGGGATGGGTGTGTGTGTGTGTGTGTGTGTGTGTATGTGCGTGTGCACTGCTTTACTTCATTCACAAATCAATATGATAGGTCCAAATGCATGGATTAATGAGCACAAAATACAAGCTTATTGAACTAAAGAACACTAAGACACACACTGACACGCTATGGATGCATATACAGTATATACAAATGAATCCAGTCAGTTAATCAAAAAGAAAAAAAAAAAAAAACAGTTGATAAAATGTGGCAGTAGAACATTGTATAAGTCGTTAAGTTGCTGTACATCTAAATGTGACATTTAATGCAATTATCAGAATGGGGAGGAAATGTGATCTCAATGTTTCTACCTGTGGCATGTTTGGTGGTGTCATATGGACTAGCAGGAGTATTTCATAAACTGCTGATCTCTCCAGGATCACACACAGCGATCTAGAGTTAGAGACTAGTGTGAGCTGGGAGGAAAAAATGTGGTTATTTAAACTCTTTGCAACCATGCTGAGCAGAAAAGTATTTCAGTATGCACAGCATGTCAAAATGACTCAATGCCAGAGGAAGACCTCATGGGGTTCTGTTTCGGTTACCAGGGGGGCGGACAATTTAACAATAAAATAATCAACTTTATCATCTATATACAGTCAGATCCATAAATATATGAAGTCTGGCTAAATTGTAACTTCCTACTTCTACCATGTTTTAGAGATGTTAGAGATGAGGTTAAATGTGAATATGGCTTTCATAACTATACATTTGTCCACCCTTTTAAAAGAATGAAAATTAATTACACAATTGCTGCTTTGCTGTTCCATATCCAGATGTGTGATATTACAAAATTATTTCACTTAGAAGTAAACATTTGACTGTTACATTTGGAATCTGTTGCAGTTAACTCAATCAAGCCATCATGAGAAGAAAAAACCTGAAAAAACCATCAGAGAGAAAGTTAAAAAAAAAAACCTTAAGCACGGCCAAATCAATAATTTTGTGCAGTCCTGTAAAGAAAAACTCAGGAACATTGAGAAGTTCTGTAAGAGCAGTAAACCACTGTGATGAATGACAAAACAATGATAGCAGTAACGATAAAAAAACAACAACTTTCAATACAGTTGGCTAGGCATTTCTGTGAAAAGGTCTAAACTCAGAACCAGAATTCATCCAAGTAAATACAGAGGGTTTACCACAATATAAGGTCAGTCAATTATAAATCAGAAAAACAGGAAGTTGAGATTGGAGTTTGCTAAAAAAAAAAAAAAAATTCTTAAAGCTTGTACAGGTCTTACTGAGCATCACGAATAACCCTGAGTAATGCATTGAAACAATATAGAAATATGTTTTCAGTGTATTTGGTTGTATGTAGTGCATCAAAATGTGTTTTTGTCGATGACATAATCATGCTAAAGGTAGAGGTTGACCGTGTAATCGCCCGGCCGATTATTTGGGCTGATTTTTAGCATTTTTTAATTAATCTGCATCGACCGATAGTGCTGCAAATTAGTCCGATTAATATGCAGGGCATTTGCGAACATACCAAACAGACTGCAGCCGACCGCAAACTAGCGTGTACATTCTGCGCTTGTGTGAGAGCATATCTCTCCGATACCAGCAGGTGGCAGTAGTCTGTATTCTGCATTCAAACAGGGACTCTGGAAGCGCTAAAATTATAAACATATAAAGCAAGCAGTATTTGCTTGCTTTATATAAAATTTATAAAGCAAGCAGTGGCAAGATCCGCCGCATTTGACATGCAGAATCGAGCAAAAGACATCTAAAGCCGTCCGACTAGAGACAACAGTGCTAAACACACAACAATAAAGCCGATCAACGTTTAAAAACCACCAAACATTGCCCGATAGCGGACCGTCAGCTTGGTCTGTCCTGTGCTTTCTTTCTTTTGTTCTTATCCTTCATTCTTAACCTAGCTTTATATAGTGCATTGGAAAAATATGATGCTACTTTTGGAGAGAATATCTTTTTGGAAGTGCATTGTTAGCAAGCCTTCAACCAGCTGTAGTTTAGGCTAACTAACTCAGGTACCAAAACCTGGTAACAAGTGCACTGGTTTGTCTTGTTTAATAAATGTTTAGGTTAAACAATTTTCTACATCATGTCTTAATAATTATTAGATTTTCAGAGATTGGGGGGATCAGCCAAAATAATCGGAATCATATATCGGACACTGGTTGCCCTGGTTTCTAAATATCAAAACCCATAAAGAAAAACCCATAGCTAAAGGTGTACATCATTTCAGATTTCTTGTTAGAATATAGCTTCACGCACCCAATCTAAACCTTTTAGAAGAACGAAGGATGCTTTCACGCAAAGTCTTCAAGCAGCTTGGTTCGAGTGTACAATGCATGTAGATGGCAGAATGCAATTCAGATGTAGATATGGATATGTAAATGTGGATGACCCAGCAACCAAATCTGCAAAATACACCCTCCATTACTCATGCCGAATGAAATTATTAATGACTCATATTTATTGTTTAATATTCACGTGTCCACACACTGATAGAACAAGTATGCATGGATACCTATATCTTATTTACAATAATGTAGTCATATTTAAAAACACCAGTCTTTACAAAGGAGGCATAGTAACAGAGAGCCAAAAGTCCAGAGGGCAGGATAGCAGCACATGTACGTGTAGGTGTATATGTGTGAAGTGTGACAGGCCCAGAATTAGCATTATGAGCTTTATAACTGTCTAGTCATTGTCTATTTTTTTTTTCTCTTTATTTTAGATATTATTTTCTATTACTACACATTTATTCTTTGCAATGAGCCTGAACCTAAAGTGACCTGGAACATGTATCAGATGAGACCAAACAAACATATTTGACCGCAATGTGTCTTCTTTGTGGCATTCAAATAAATTTTGGACTAGTTGATGCTTTGATTGATTAGTCCTGGCAGCCTGAAGGTACAAAAAAAACGACCATAGCCGCACATTTTGGCAGTTCACGGGTACAAGTCATGAGTCTGTATGGACAAGTAACTCTAATCCCTCAGTCATTAATATTTGGAATGATCTACACAGTATCCAGGAGGTATACAATGTACGCAACTTTCTGGTTCATTCCGTTGATTTGTTACAAAAATTGCCAGAATGTCAACACGATAGAACATTGTAGTACATCGTATCTCAATACTAAAGGAGCAGTTTGTAATTGTTTAAGCCTTCTGCTGTCTGTGAGGCCAATCACAATGAATCAATGAAACGCTGCTATCTCTAAATGAAATCTATTAACTCT
The DNA here is from genome assembly GCF_014805685.1 of Silurus meridionalis. NCBI lineage: Eukaryota > Metazoa > Chordata > Actinopteri > Siluriformes > Siluridae > Silurus > Silurus meridionalis. The sequence continues at coordinate 10,823,084 of NC_060889.1, forward strand.
AAAACTCGATTTCGCTTTTGTGAAAAATTTAACTTCACAGTTTCTATAACATATCTTTGACATGATCGAATTATTATAGGTCTATAGATTCATTCAGGCATTACAAACTGCGCCTTTTCCACTGTTTTCCTACTGTTGTTGATCAACGTTGTTGGCAATAATTCTGGACCTGAATCTAGCATTTGTAAAAAGGTGTACGATTTGTCTGTTCGATGCAGTCCATGGCTTTCTGGGTTTGTGCATTACTGCTCTAAGTAGGGATCAGTCTCCCAGTCTGTCTCTTCTTTTTTCTCTTCTCCTTCAGTAGAGTGTTGTCTTTCACGCTCATGATAGCGTTCTCGTTGCAATCTCTGCTGTCCACGTTGCTGGTCGTTCCGTTTGCTGTGATTATGCTCCCGCTCCCTTTCCCTTCCTCCCTTTCCGTGGTGATGGTGGTGGTGATGGTTATGTTGAACAGGCTGATCTTCCTCCTCTTCCTCATCCTCTTCTTCTTCTTCTTCTTCCTCTTCCTCCTCCTCTTCATCCTCGTCCTCTTCTTCTACCTCTTCCTCCCCCTGGGTGTGACGTGTATGCGAGTGTGTAGGTGAATCTGAATGTGTGTAAGTGGCATGTGGCTCTGCACATGCAGAGTCTCTTCTCTCCAGCGTGTCTTGCCTGGAGAGTGTGCGTGCTACACGACTGTGATGGTGGTGGTGATGGTGGTGATTGTGGTGTTCGGTCCGTGTGGATGAAGAGCGGTGGTGTATGTGCGGCACTTTTCGCTCGCTCCGTAAGACTTCCTGTTCTTTAGCGGCCTCTTCCTGTGGATCGTCTTCCTCAGGTTGGTCCAGACTCTCTTGCTTTTGCAGGCGATGGTGGTGACGATTATGGTGGTGGTGATGGTGATGGTCTTCTAGAGAGCTCTTCCTCTCGCCTAACGACTTTTCAGCTTTCTGAGCGCCTCCCATGCCCTAAATTTGTGAACACATGCACACACATATACTTACACAAGCCTAAGTGGTGTATTGCAATATTCACAGCATTTCAGATCACTCTCACTTCAATACAAAGCTTTAAAAGAGTCTACACACATCTACAGTACACAACACACTGGTGGCCCTTTTTTACTGACAAGGTTCTGGTGCTGGAACCAATTCAAATTTTCTCAGTATAAAAGAGTCAGGTCATAGCTGGGGAAAAATCTGTTCAGTTTTATCATCAAAATGTTTCTGGTCTGGAACCAAGGACCCATTAATGTAATGGGCTTTATAGCTTATTTCATGTTTGAAGACATGGAAATTGCAAGATTACTGTTGGAAATAAAATTGAAATATTGAATACCATAACACTGAAATAACTTACGAGAATGAAATAACCAACTGATAGGAAACAATCGAGTTAGATTTGTTTCTGTGTTTAAGTTTATTGGTTCCTACAAACATTCTATTAAGAAGCACCAGCTCCAGCACCATGTCAGCAGGGTTTCTAAAGGTTATAGGTTACATACATAAGATGAGACCACTGCAAACCAGATCATGTTTCGGTCAACTTTCTCACACTCAGTGGTATGTTTCTGGTTTCTGTGTGTATGTGTGTGTGAGTATATATATATATATATATATATATATATATATATATATATATATATATATATATATATATATATATATATATATATATATGTGTAATAATAAAGCATGAGTTAAAAAGCTAAACATTACAGTTTTATATACATATATGTATATAAAACTGTAATGTTTAGCTTTTTAACTCATGCTTTATTATTACATGTCAGCTACAAGTCAGCTGAATTGTAAAATTTTTAATTTAGTCTGAATGTAAGAACAGCTGACACTCTCTTCTACTTAATTTTTCTCCACAGCACACCCAGACTCACCATAGACAAAGCTATGCATCTTTAGACTCCTCAGACTGAACAAAAGCCACAGCAGGCAATAAAGAGATCATTATTTTTAGAATAAAACATGTATTGTCACACATACACACACCCTGTACAATGCTCTGCATAAGTATTCACCCTTGTTGAATACCCACATTTTGTGGTGTTACAACCTGGATCTGAAAAAGACTTCACTGTGATTATGTGTCATAAATCTACACAGAATAACACATAATCCTGAAGTTGTGCTTGCTTGTATTTATCTCCATTTCCTCATCACTGTGTAACCCGTAATTAGTTCACGTGTGAACCGATGCCAACAGAAATTGCATATTTGTTTTAATGGAGTTTACCTTCAATATTAATACACCTGTTCTTGTAAGAGAGTCTGAGAACACCTAAAAACCTCATAACCAGACTAAGGAGCTATGAAAACAAAGGACTGAGACAACAATCTTTAAACATCCAGTCAAAGCAACATTGGTTCCCTATTAAATAACAATTTCTCATATCTCCCTGTGTGGCTTTAAAGTGTAACCTGACCTCAATATAAATACACCAGCCCTGTTTCCCTTCTGTTCCAGTAGTTTTTCTTAGAAAACCTACCTAAACAAACAGCACTGTGAAGAATGTGGAGTTCTTTGAACAAGTCTAAAGCAGCAGTTCGTTCTTCTGAACAAACCTAAAGTTTCAAAGTCAATTAGGGTTTGGCCATAAAAATATGTGAAGTACAATTGAATTCTTTATTAGAAATGGGAAGAAATGTAACTCTTGTGAGAGTATTAAAGCAATGGGTGACTCTAAAGTAGCTGGAAAGATCCACCGCAGATAAGAAAAGCTTTTCACAGGATGGTCCAAACCTCAAGAAAGCTGAGCTTAAAATAACCATGCTGAGTGAAACATTATTGTGTGAAGTTCTGTTTGGATTTCCAAGAGGCATGTAGAAGTGTCTGCAAATGAGAAGAAATGTTTTTTGGTCTGACGTATTTAAAATTGACCCTACATTTGGCAGAAATATTGCTCAACCATTGCGCCCATCCTAACAGGGAAGCATGGTGGTGGTAGTAGCATGTTAGGAGCTCACATTTAAGACACTTAATTGACCATTTTCCTCTTTGGTGCTTTTGGCCTTTTCTAACTGTCCATGATTAATAATTTTTCCTGAAAAAATTACCAACTGCAATCTATTATAGGCTATTTTAATATATTAATTACTCATAATTAAAATGTATTTCAGTTTCAAACTATAACACTGCAAAAACTAGAAAGGTTCAAGAATGGCTGAATATTTATGCAAAGCATTATAAACACATAAATAAGGTCTTGTATCCATTGGTTATGCATAATTTTTTATGAATGGCATTAGGAATACAGCACTGTTTTTTGAGATCCCACACAAATCTTCACTCGACTAAATCTTTACCCTTGCCTTGTGTCTTTTCTGTTACTTCTTGTCTATCTAATGCTTCATTCTTAATCTTTGATGTCACCTTCTCTTCTACTACATCAACCCTGGACTACCGTCTTGTGTTCTATCTGTCTTGTATTCATTTCCTTCCTTACTTATTTTTTCCCATTAAAACTTCACCATCCCCTCTATTCTTCTTTCCATCTCATATCCTTAGTATCCCTGGTGTAGGAGTAGGATGAAGTTTTATGAGCACCTGCAGTGGCAGACTAGACAGATCTTCAGGAGCTTCTGATTGGGCAGCAGTTAGTTTGTCTAAGTGAGGATTGGTCGGAGTGCAACTGGCCGGATGTGTGCATTTCCAGTAAGCTTCCAGATAGTCGGCAATGTGCTCACAGGCGTCCTCTAACTGATTCTCATCCAGGATGATGTCGAAAAGATCCTGTAAAAAATGCATGGAAAGTAGGGCATAGAAGCGAAAAAAGTTTAATGAAAGATTAATGGGATAATATCAGGGAGAAGGGAAGGTTTGAAGAGGGAGAAAAAGGGAAGTAGTAAAACAATAAAAGTAACTTAATAATATTTCATTTATATTTCTTATTTAAGCTATTCTGCTTAAGAAAAGAGATTGCACAGTTGGCTACTATTAGAACCGCATATAAAGTTTTTAGAAACTTGAGAGAAGTGTATTGTCCGTTATTGAGTATGGAACTGTTAGAAAGTGTGTCAGAAATAAGGTGGCCCATTTAGGACATTTTTCTACAGATCCATTCAGTATAAATTTTTATTCAAAAAGGGAATTCAAAATTCTCAAAGGCTGTAGCATACATAGGGCTTAAAGTTTGACGGGAACATTTAGACTATCCCCTCACACACTCTAGGGGTGCGTGCAATAGATAAAAATAGCATATTTTTGGCCTGGGAAAACCCTTCACATAAACTTTTTTTTCCTACTATATATAGTTGTGAGAATCACAGTCTTTCCTTTTTGAATTCATCTCAACCTGAAATAAAGTTGTAAGCATAAAGTCTGTTTTTATCCAAAAAGCACAAAAGGATTTAGCATTTTATAACAGGGATTGAATTTCATTCATTAATTTTTATTGTAGCACAGTGAATGGTATCTGAATACAAACCGAATGGAGAAGAATTATGTTTTTATCACTACAGCAAATGTATTCAATATCTATACTGTGCATTTAGAATATTTGACCAAAGTGTGACATTTTTTGTATCATGAAAACACATTTAGCTAAAATCATCAGGCACAATGACAGACTTGGGCAGATTTATGCAATGGGATGGAGGCAAATAGATACAAAAAAATTCTACATGATTTTGGTGAAACATTGAGGTGGTAAAGCAGTGCCAGTAATATCAATCTCTGATTTTTTTAGCTTATTCTGAAGTAACAATAAAAATTGGTGTCTTCGGGGGTCATAAAATGTAATAATAAAAAAAGCAAAGGCTTAAATCTATCCAATTTGAAAAAAATTTAATTTCCGTTCATGTATGTTTAAGTCAATGTCCATACTCACTGGAGGGCACTGAGCCAGTTTGTCTGCTGCCACCATCTGCACATTGAGGTGTTTTGCCTGAGACTTTCCTCTAGATTTAATTAATCTCTGTAAGACCTGAAAACACACATAAACACAATATTGGTATAAAAATTGCACAGTAAGGGAGTTTTCTTGCCACAGTCACCCATCAGTGATAAACACACATCATTACTTTTAAATATTAAGTTCTTTAAAGCTGCGTTAAGACAATGTTCATTGTGAAAAGCGCTATAGAAATAAACTTGAATTTAAACTTGAACTTGAACAATACCAACATATCACCTATATACATTTCAAGTAATGAAAACTGCCTTTTTTAATTTCTTGTACTATAGTTCTACTATTTCTTCCATTCAGTAATAGTCAGTACATATGACATATAAAATAGATAGAATAGTTTAATTCAGGTCTCGTTGCAGGTATTAATAATTTTACTTCTCTCACAAGTACTTCTATTTATGTCCATTTACCGTATCTATTTTATGACTGCAATTTTGCCAGATTATTACTGAAATATCCATTATCTAGTAGCCATACATAGTTATACTATTCAACAGAGACCCAATAAAGCTGATGTAATAGGATAGAAGACTTTAAATTGTTAGCGATATACTGTATGTATGTGTGAACTTGTGCACCTTCGGAGAGGAAATCTTGACGTAAACGATGATTGGTGCAAGTGAAGTCTTGCCCAGCTGAGACGGATGATTTATTGTGTCAGCGTCCAGAACCACCAACTGGAGCGTGCGGGCCAGCTCGAAGATCCTCTCAATCTCACTCTGTACCTCAGCTAATACACATAAAGTAACGTAACACAGCGATTACTACAGTGCATGCTCATGTCAGTAACTTAGTAACATTTCAAGCTCCAATTTATGTGCACTTCTGGACAAAAAAAAGGCCAAAATGGCAAAATATGAACCCTTTAATGGAACAACAAATCACAGTTCAGGAAATGAGCAAGAATCGAGCAATCAAATCAAGTAACTGAGTTGAAGATAACATTGTTTAAATGATTTGTGAGTTAACTCTTCTTTTTGCAGAAAGGAGAGTGCATTTTTTTCCATTCAGCGTTCACAATCTTCAAACAGTTAAAGGGTATTTTAAAAAGATTTGTAAACCCAAACATATTGAATCAAACATTTTAACCGTTATCATTATTTGATCCTTGTGTACAAAATGACTACAGTGCAACCGTGATACTCGCAGGGTTACGTTCTATGACCCCTCACGAGTAACAAAAAATGGTGAGGTTTTGTCACTTTTGATGGTTTCTTTTTCAAGGGAAATTGTACATGCACTATACTGTAAACTCACCAAAAATTTTAAATTACTCGTCATAAATGTTTTGTTTACTACTTTAAATGAATAATACAATAATAGTTTTTCGGACATTTTTATGTAATTTATTAGTACAAACTCTGAACTTTTGAGCCACTCACAGCTTTCTCGCGAACTATCAGATTTTTCGCGAGGTACTCTATCGAGGAAAACTATCGAGGTCGCGACTGTCAAGGTCACGAGTATATAAGTGAATTTCCTGTTTCTAGCTTTTCCCTATACAGTTCCCTGCAGCAAAAAGAAACAAGCAAATGGTGGCACAAGAGCTCTCAGAAGTGCATTTGTTTTATCCTTAATCATTTGTCTGACCAACGATTTGTTGTTAATGACATTAAAATGCCTTTTCCCCCCAAAACTGTAATGCTTTTTATAGTGGGGTCTGCAATTTTCTTAAAATTGTTATTGCATTAGAAACATTTAGCACATGTATTATACTTGTACTCAGGACCTCTCAGTACACATTTATTTCATAAAACAAGCCAATATTTTGGGAATTTATTTTACAGAAGCCCCAAACTATTGTTTTTCGGACAATTTAAAAACTAGAAGTATTTACATTTGAGTAAAACTGCTTTGGGGCAATGTCTATTCCACAAATATTATTATATATGTTATATAATGCGTTGTATTTAGTGGAGTTTTAAGGAACTGTGCGTGTGTGTGCTTTGCGTGCTTTTAATGTGTGTGCTCAATGGCGATTGAACAAAAGATTGCCAGGAGTGCAATCAGGAGGTCATGCTACAAGGAATGCCTTTGATCTTAATCATGGCTCACTAATCAGGCCAAACTAACAATCAACAAGCTTCCTGCTTTCTCTGTCTCCCGTTCACACACTTCAGTTCCTGCACCTTTATCATGTGTCCTGACCTCAATGTACTTCAGACTTCAAATGATAGTATTACATTATACGTTAATAAAAGAATGCTGCATGTGTTGTACTGCATGTGTATACAAACTCAGTATACTGTACAATAAAGCTATATAGTTATTAGCCTGTAATGTATCATTATCTAATATATTGATTAATAATTATAACAGACCATTAGAATAAATAATTTGTAGATGGTTTTAATTATTTTACTGCATGCACTTTTAGATCTGAGTCACTATATATATATATATATATATATATATATATATATATATATATATATATATATACTGTTTATTAAGGTTACAAAGGTTATTTGTTTAGAATGACATGTTCTCATAAAATACGTTCACTTTTTGTTGTGGTTGTGGTGTGGGCAGATGGTTTAATTGTAATATTTTTTAATTAGATTAATTGCACATTGTGTAAAACTATGCTTGGAAAGTATATCTATTTTTTGGCTTCAGTAGGAGAGATTTAGTTTAATACCGCTTTGCTTTTAAATACTTTTTTTGTACTCAGTGTTGGTGATGTTTAACTATGGAAAAAGCAACTAGAGGACTAGAGGACCAAAAATTATGTAATGGTTGAGTACCACACAATAATTGTCATGCAAGAAATAATCTTCATGTAGGCTAGATTTGTTTTCCAAAAATCCAAAATAGATACTAGTAGGAAAGAGAGCTTACATGATCCTGGTATATAGTAAACCAGAGACATATACAAGTGTAACACTGATTTACACTAAAAGCCAACATATGATCAGACGATCAGGTGTTGATTTTAATCAGTGTTTCAGCCCATTGAGATTCAAATGGTCCATGCAGAACTACACTTCAGGTTTGCTGTGAATTCAAGTGAATGTGATTTTGTTGAATACTATTTACTACCAGCCAATTCAGTTTTATTACTATTTTTTGTTTGCAAGTTCTCATCAAGCAAATGAAATGTGGCATCAGCCCATATTTGTCCTGCAGGCCTTGAGGCTGACACTTGTGTAATAAAACTCAAAGCCTGTGGGACAAAAGTCAGCATGTCCTACTTTTAAGTCTTGTTTTTAGGTTGTTTAGATATGTCATTTTCGTAACCTTGTGCAAGAAATAAGATGGAACAATGTAAGAAGGCCATTGATCATTTACTATGGTATTTGAGATGCATGCATGCATGCATGCTTTATGGACACTCATATGAATTAAAGTGATGCACAATTGGGAATGTACAAAGACAAATGTGGGGCTCAAGGAGCAAGTATGCAAGAACGGTACATTTGCTACATAGACACACTCCCCGCAAACACGTGCACTTACCAAGATTGGAGCGTGTGTTGGAGCGTTCAATGATGCCGTGTTTACTGGGGTTATTCAGGACAGATCGCTTGGCTAGAGAAATGTCTGCTGTTACCCGGGTGATTGATATCCTAGGACCAGAGTGAGAAAAAAAGAAAGAGTGTGTGCACAAGCCAATTAGGAAAATGACTTTCTGCAAGAAATAAACTGATACTGCAGTAGGTTCATGCGTAACATGGGAAATAAAATGTACTTTAAATTTTGTTATTTTTTTCACGAAATGAAAAATTGGAAACAAATATTCTGCACACATTTTCTTTGCAGTCTGCAGTTCTGGTTACTGAAAAACAGTTTAGTCATTTACGTAAACCAATTTTAAGAAGTCAAAATACTATTATTGTACTGTACATAATTTGTTTTCATTTTACAGATCCCCCCACACACACACACACACACAACACACACACATATATATATATATATATATATATATATATATATATATATATATATATATATATACATATACACACACACACACACACACACACACACACACACACACACACACACACACACACAGAGCTGTGTTTTTTGTGTTTTTTTCTGCACTGCTCTGAGAGGAGGCATCAGTCCTGTTCCGGGAAAACACTCGGGCCAGGAGAAGGCGCAGGCATGCAAGCCAGTCTTGCGCTTATAGTCCAGCATGGCCAATTAAGGCAATGAGACAAGACTATTTAAAGTAGCTCTACACACATACACACACTAATACATAAACTACCCCAAAGAAGGACCAGTCAAGACAGGAGCTTTCACAGAAAGAGACAGAGGAGCACTTTGGGTTAAGCTCTTACCTTCCCTCAAATCTGTGCTTCAGAAAGTCAAATAATGCTTTCTGCATCATGTCTGTCACCTGTGTGTATAAATGAGACACAGAATAGATTCACATACATATTTATTTTAGTTATACATCTATTATTATTTATGTATACATCTATCTCATATCTACTGTTATTATTATTAAAGATGTTCATGATACATAACATAGTTTCATATGTGCAGTACATTTGTACTCTTTTAATGCTTCTTACTATAGCTAGAGGATAAACCTATATATCATCTGAACTGAGCATCAAGTGCAATACTGAAACCAACACGTCGTTGGGAAACTATCCACAGTTTCACAGACTGCTTGGAAATCCTCTTTCTGCCAAGATGTGTAATGTTTGATTTATTGTTGTTAACAAATCTGACCTCATAACCCTTGAGTGAAGGTCCCACCAGGACCACAGGCCTCATGGAGGGCACCACATCATATGGAGGAATGTGCTCAGTCTGAAGAGTTACAGGAAAACATGTCATTGTCTCTCTACCACAGTTAGCCCTTCATGCCCACCCACTCACTCCTATACACGACACACTGACATCGATTTACATCACATTCGGTAAAACTATTAATACAGACCATATACCAGGGTTTAACAATCCCAATTCACTGGACCCCAGGAGCTGCACATTCCTACACTAAACACAACTGATCAAGCTTGTTTGGTACTTAATACTGTGCTGTTTAATCATTTAACCAGTTATGCTGTATCACAAAAATATAAATGTGTAGATCAGTGAGGTGTCTGGTATTGGGATTGAAACCACTGTTGTATTTTGACACCAAATTACAAAAAAACCAAATACCTTTAAATTATTTGTAAAACTTTAGAAAGACTAAAGTAAGACTTTCTGCTTACAGTGTGCAATGTGCTTGATTTCTGGCTAAAAATGTTACACATTGCATTACTGTATAGAAAGCAGACATGTCAATGTAGACCAGCTGATGAGGTTTTTTTTTTTTTTTTGTTATGTATTCAACGAAGCAACGAGTCCACTTCATCAACATGTGCTGAAATGGCAACATTTTAATTAACATTCTGTAATGTAAGATTCAATTTGGTCTTCATTTACAGTTGCAAATTAATCCTCTTAATTAATCTTCTCAGCCTGAAAGTGGAACAGAGGAAGTAGGCTGTGACTGTGGGCTGTATCTATAAAGTACTCATTTTAGATATGGATGATGCAGTCATCTATAACAAAATAGGATATGATAGTTCAGGCCTTGTTTATCAAGCTGGATATGAATGAATTTAATCATGAAGGAGGATAAGAAAAAAAATAGTTTTACGTAAAAAAGCAACCTGTTTTTCAGTCATTTTATGTATATAAAGTTTCACAAATGCAAACTTCCTCTGATAGACTTCAAACTGGCCAAGGAACATAAATAACAAAGTCTTAATAGTTTATTTATTACTGGTTTGCAGTTTATTACATTTTAATAACTTTGGATTATTAAATGTATAAATTTATTAGTCAATTAATTAGAATAATAAAACTAGCACCTTACAAATGGAGTTAATCTGTATCTATGGTAGCCAAACTTTTGCAATTCCTGAGCTATATTTTTAGTAAATCTTGCACACTCAGCCATTTAAAGGGGCTCGTTTACAGTCGTTTTTTCATTGTTTTTCAACTCACTGTTAGCTTTGCCTTTTAATAACTTTTGTGGCCGTCGCTTCAATGTTAAACAGCTGTGAGGAGCAAATGCACTTTAGATGATCGGCATTTATCAGAATTTGCACATGACTACAAAGCACTTCAGCATTACTGAAGGCTTTGTAAAACTCTCATCAAATTTTTTGGGACATTTCTTAACTTTGAACAAAAAAGATTGATAAGTAAGACCCAATAAATGCAACGCAAATGCTAAAGAAATGACTAACATAACTAACACAAGAACAGGATTTTCTTTGCTGAGCGTGATCATGCTTTATTGTTTTCGATGTGTTCAACAAAACAAAGATGATCACTTTCTTTTTAAATCCATCAGAAAAACAGCTGAACAACACAAATATCACACATTTAAACAAAATGATCATGAAGTACAGGATTGGTATCAATGATACAATCAGTGCATTAAACATTTCACAACAAACACATGTTAGTCAAGCAAGCAAGAATCAAACAAGTATTTTGTAACACAAATGTGAATGGGAACTCGTTGTCTAGTAATGAAAAGGCGATAAAAATAAATCAAACCCCTAACACGGGTCCTGGGGTATATTCTCTGTATAGCTGATGTACAGCTTTGTAAAGCAGTTTAGACTAAACAGACCTTGGGCTGCTTTCGTTTTTACTTTACATGTGAATCTCTTGAGAAAATGAAATGCCCTTGAGCTGAGGTCCCATTCATTGCATCACAAACACACACAGACACACACACACACATCTATGTTAAAATCTACACTCAGTTATAGAGAATGATTAGTGGGGAGGGAAAAAAAACACACAGCAATGCGGAGACTCCAGTGGGCCTTACAGGCTTCAGGAGACTTCTACATGTCCTTATAGCAGCCTAACTTACCGACTTCAGCTTCTGCTTAGCTGAGAGAGGGAGCAAGCGAGAAGGACAGACAGGAAGTAAAAGCATAAAGTGAAAGAGGAAAGCAGAAGAAGATAGTGAAATAGGCCAGAATTTGAGAGAGAAGGGAGGCAAAGAGAGGGATAAAGTCAATTGGTTAGCTAGGCGAACATGCTAATTGCTCATGTGCGGTCATACAGACACAGATGTTGCGTGACAGACAGCTGGGCACACAGTGCATGTGGTTGGATTGACGTACGGAGGAGTGAGAAAAAAATAAAACTAAGCGGGAAGCCCCGCCTCTTGGGTTACCTTCTTAAAGAAGGGCATTCGTTTCTCACGGGTTAAAGTAGATATAACTTGGTTTGGGCTGGCTTTGGGAGAACGCTGCTGGGGAGGAGGAGGAGGTTCAGGCTCCTCCGACTCTAAACCCACAGCATCTATGTCAATGGCTACACACAGATATAGACACATACATACAGTTACATATGGGACTCTGCAAACTAAATACAATGGAATAAGACTCTATGGATCTCTAAAAACAATGTCATCATGCATGTCAATTGGACACTGAAAATAATAAAAATTATTATAACACTATGACTGCAAATCAAAAAGTCCAAAGTCCCCAAAAACATAAAATTGTACAAACTGTATTCTGTACTTTATATAATCTTCCTCACATACGTCAACAAAAGACTAGGATAACAAATGTATCTGTTAGTATACAAATAGTTACATAGTTAGTTAATTAGTTACAAATAGTTAATTTGTTTACAAATCTAAAAGATACATATCCCAAAGCCTCCTAGCATACACTATATAGTCAAAAGTGTATGGACACCTGACCATAAGATTTCATGTGCATTTGAACATCCCATTCGACATGTAGTCCACATTTGCTATTATAATACCCTCCACTCTTCTGGAAAGATGTTTCACTAGATATTGGGGTATTGTTGTGGAGATTTATGCTTATTAAATCAGGTTCTGGGTAAAGAGACCTGGGGTGAAGTCAGCATTCCAATTTATGGCAAAGGTGTTTACTAGGGTTGATGTTGGAGCTTTTTAGCAGACCACTCAAGAACTTCCACTCCAGCCCATGTAAACCATATCTTCATGCAGCTCAGTTGCACAGGGATATTGTCATGCTGGAACAGGTTTGGGTTTCCTAGCTCAAATAAAGGGAAAATTCAATGCTACCACATCTAAAGACATTCTATACAACTGTGTGCCTGCAAATTTGCGGTAATAGATTGGGGAAAAAAACACATAACTGTAAAATGTTTGGTGTCCCAATACTTTTGTCACTATATATTCTTTCAATTATCTTTAGTTGATCTCAAAAGATCAGGAACCTCTGTAAGTGGAAAATACACACGGGATACCAAACTATCACAATACTTGTATCAAAATTCAACCCAGAGTATCTAAAAAGATAACATTGTGTTGTTTACATTTAGAGAAAAGGGTTATTCAAGCAGTATTTAGGCTTCGTTGGATAAATAAAGATTTGTTTCCAATTTTTTCTAATAATGGAAACTGTAAGCAAACTACTGTGAGGTTCTACTGAACGTCTCTGAGGATTCTCCCATTTGAAGAATCATGAGGAAACCAGCAATTCCAACTAACAAACTACTCATCTTTGTTATAAGATACATTAAAAAACTATTTTAAGAGATAAGTTTTAAAGCTGTTTCGTATTTGTATAGTAAAGAATGTGGTAAACTACACTCATGATATAAATAGACTACAAAGTTTTTCAGTTTCCAGCTTCACTTTTTCTTTTGTATGCTACACTATTAAAGTAAATAATGTGGCCTGCCCAATTAATGCACAATAATCTGTGTATCTGTGATCTGAAATTAGAGTGCATAGCATGACAGTTCTTAAAGATGAACAGGGGTTGCTATAGCCACAGTAGCGTTCAGTTGTTCTCTTTCCATTTTTAACTCCAGCATCTGGTGTTGGTGGTCTGATGAATCTACCTGAGTGCGATTGGACAGTGATATGGATCCCATTAATCTAAAACACTGCAATTTTACCCAGTGGATTTCAGTATGACATGGTGAAAGGATTTTAAAATGTATTTAATTAGAAATGTATTTTATTTTATTATATACAGCTACATCAAAAGTCAGCTATTCTACATATGCTACCTCTAATCCAACTTAAAGCACACACTATTACAAAATGGAAGAATGTGACAAAAACATATTGTCATTTTATAATATATAAGTTATTATTTATACATCATCATTCATAGTGCCTGGTTAAGTGTATATAAGACTGCTTGCTATCATTTAGTTAGAAACCTTAAAGACTATGTAACTATAAATCCATCCTAAATTTTTACACTACATCATGATGATGAATGTATGAAAGCTAGAAAAAGTAACTAACCTGAGGAAGGAGGAGTAGATTTTCGAGAGCTTGGGACAATATCCCCTAAACTGGACAAGGAGTTAGCCCCCAGTTTGCTACAGAGAGAGAGAGATAGAGAGAAGATTATTTTTGACAAAGATAGCAGGTGACATTTCAGTAGCGCAAAATATGTGTACATAAAAAATAGCAGGTTTAATTTAGTATGCTGTCATTTAGACCAGTCATCTTGTCTTGTATGAGTGTTTGTGTATGTGTATGTGTATGTGTATGTGTATGCGCATGCCTGGGGTGGAATTTGCTCTGTTTGTTTCGTTGCTCCTGGTGGATTCGAAGATTTTCTAACTTCACTGGACTGGGGATAAAACCAATCTCACATCCTTCCTTTACTAAGCGGCCAATCCACCAGTCATTACTGAATTTCTGCCAAAAGCACATAAAGAGGCAATAAATCAGCATCATCATTATACCATCATGTCTTCCATCAGCTCGATAAACATGCACTTGCAAAACCGTTAGAACTGCTTTAGTTGCACAGTGAATTAATGTGTGTGTGTGTGTGTGTGTGTGTGTGTGTGTGTGTGTGTGTGTGTATGTTGGGGGTGTGTGTGTGTGCTTATTTATTACTGACCTCTTTTACATGTAGGAAATCTTTAGCCTCAAATGAAATGGCCATGCCGGGCACGGGGACATCGTCATCGAGAGAAGGACTGTAGCTAACATTTGTACGAACAGCAAATGCTACAGGTTTTGTCTGCTCAGGATAAAGTAAAACAAAATAAAAAATGAAGAGAAAGAAGAGTCTTCTAGTGAGGACCAATGTAAACTCTCTGATTGGAAAAATATGCAAATGGGTTATTAAAAAAATATACAAATTGGAAATTTTCACACTAAAAATTCACGTTTTACACTTTCCATACATCAAACAAAACCACACTTAAAGCAATTAGCCTTACATATGAATAATCTGATGTTTCACAGTGTACATTCCTAAACTTTCTTATTCGCATATTTGACATGTCAGGAACCATGATTGAATAAATATTGCACACAGTGCAGTTTAAAATAAGCCTCAGTATCACTAAGTAAATCCTTCTTGGCTGTTTCAAGCCTCCTGTGACACACAGCGGCAAGAAAACAGTAGAAAGAAAACTGCAGTTGGTGTTTTCTTTTTACCTTAAATGCTAGCTGTGACTTTCTGTGTGTATATTTATGTGTTCAACAAGACAATAACCTTAAGCATATATCCAAAATCCTATTGAACTGCTATGGGAACTGAAATGAACTGGATTGCAAGGTCAGAAAGAATTACCCAACTAGTGAAGAACACCTTCAGCAACTTTTACAAGATGCTTGGCAACGTTTTCAGCTGAATGTCTTGAGATACTGACTGTCCGAATGCCAAGAGTGTGTAAAGCTGTTAATAATGACAAAGGAAGGATTTTTCAATAAAAATAAAATAAAACATCTGTACTAATGCATTTGTGTGGTCAATGTAAATATCTATACATTTAAATTAGCTTTTATTTTTTTATATCTGTTGCTATGCATCCTAAACTGTATCTTTTTACATTATATAAGTTTATAATTTTCCTTTACCTCCACTGGGATTAACAGCAAGGTTTAAAGGCAATGACAACCCGGGGTTTAGTGCAGTGTGGGAAAAAAAATCCATTATGTCCCTATCTGTTATTCTACACCCACCACTTGACCATAATACCCTGGTTACGCTGTTACTATTACCTATGGAAGGGATCATCTTTTTCACAATTAGCCCTTTTTTTTTGGACAAACTCACCAAACTACACATAACAGTGAGTTATTACTTCATTGTTTCAACAAGTTGAACCTGATGGGTTATAAACAAATCTGCCTCAACAACCATTTACAGATAAGATTCAATACCTGTGGCCTGCAAACTACTATAAAATGGTTAGAATTTTTATATAAAAGAATACAGCATATGTGTTAACAAAAGTCTTGATTAGTGTACTACATGACTGCTTACTTTTGTGTATGAGGCTACTGCTCAATGCTAGTACGTATTTATCTGCTAGAAAGCCTGTCATGCGAGTGGGATTTTAATATTATATAATTCATAATCTCATCATTTTATGTAACAGTAGACAGACCTGTCAAACCATATAATCATAACAACCACGATAGACTGAGAGACACTGCCTTCGAAAACGTTATGACAGTTTTGCTGAAAAATGACAACATGCATGCAAGATTGGAAGGTTGAAATTATACGTGGGCAGAATTTAATTTTTTTTTACTATTTAAGATATGCTACACATTTAGACTATTTTGAAGGAACTTCGTCAGAAAGCTACTTCAAGGAGCAACAGTGTCATTGCTGTGTAGGAATATGCTTTTTTTAGTCGGTGTGTGTGGCTAGACGCCATTGTGCCTGCTCTAAAAATAGAACTCAGTCAGAGGAACCGGGGGAGTCTGACTCACTCATGAGTCATGAGTGAATGCTAACATTTATGTTATCAGTGCTTGTGAGCACTAACTAACACAACACAATGTGAAAAGTCAAGGAACGAGTCGAGATAGGGTAATTGGGAAGAATTTCAAAAGTCGAGGGCTATATCACTACACTTCAGGAGATTGGGGAAATGCAGTATACTAAAAAAAATAATAAATCACTGGGTGAATTGCAGATATATTGTAATGCATTTTTGGGTGGATTCCAGACAGTCTTGGTAGAGCTGATGGCACAATTTACCAGGTGTCTAATCTGATCTAGTATAGAGCTAATAGCAACATTGGCAACATGACATCTACATTAAATACCTTTATGACAGTTCTACTTAAATTAGGATAATAGGTGATATGACGTTTCATAAAAGCAAAGCAAATCTTCTTTTTTCTCCTCCTGCAGTAGACCACTATTATATATTATATATTACCTTTTTATATTCCATTGCCTCTCTCGTTAGCATTGAAACAGATGGGTAAACACAAATTCTGATGGATCGGTGGATTATGTTCACTATAGCAGCTGTTCGGCAATCAAATGCGATTAAAAATAAAACTAAAGAATGCATTAGTTACATGTGGTGTGGTTGAAAATGAAATTGCAATGAAACTATTGACTAATTATTAACATCGTTATAGAGCAAAACATGCTAAAAGCCAGTGAGGTAAACCCCCCTCCCCAGCTTCACCACTGCTACAGATACAGGAACACAATGGAGGTAGATTTATGCACATGCATACTAAAACCATAAGGCATTGATCTCAGTGCAATAGGGGTAATGCTTATATAAGATATATAGACAGATGCTACAGATAGTAATCCTTTGATATATTAGCTTTTTGTATTATATTTTTTTGGTCATAAAACACAGCAGTTGCACTGCCAACATTAAAAGCATACTGTTTCAGAAAACAGATTGACAGAGTGAGACAAAGACAAAAAGCAGAGTGATGGAGTTTATAGGAGCAATATGTCTGCATCATAGTGAGAGAAACACTTAAGTAGGTTAAGATTTATTGCTCTTTTTAATTTTCTGCCGTTTCAAATTTCCAGTCATAGGCCTCATTCCGACTGCAGAATTCTCACGGGTGTGTTGGCTCAACCAGCACACCGATCCATCAATAGCGTCGGCTCATTCTCAATGCGGCAAATGTTTGTGGAAGACATAGAAACCAGAACGGCAGAATTTCCACATCACTGCTGTGGCACAAAGCACATTCTGAGATAAAAAATAAAAAAAATCGATTTAAAAATAAGAAGGACAACAGGAGAAAATGTGAGGGGAGACTTTGGGAATATCAATTTACAATCCATTTCACATAAATGAAATTAATTGACACAAATAAATGCAACTAGAGAAAGCTGTATGGTTGAAATGGTATTATTGCCTCATTCTCATCTGAAAATGCAGAGTAAAACTGAAGGCTTAGTGGGAAAAGCATAGAAAAAAAACCCTGACGAACATGCACTATAAAATTTGACTGAATGTTATAAACCACTATAGTTAGAAAATAAAGGGGGAAAATCTATGCCCCTTCAATGTCCTTGGAGCTCAGAGTGGTTGTCTCCAGTGGAATACATAAATCAAGAGACTGGCAGAAAGATGTCAAATAAGTAAAGTTAAATGCATTGAGAGGGGAGAGATAATTCACTTGGATGCAGTATACTTTAACATATAGTTAATTTAACTGTGTAAAATATGTTGTTGTGTGTGCATTAGAGGTGGGAAGTAACGAAGTACAAATCCTTTGTTACTGTACTTAAGTAGATTTTTTCGGTATCAGTACTTTACTCCACTATTTATTTTTCAGACAACTTTTTACTTTTACTCATTACATTTTTACACAAATATCTGTACTTTTTACTTCTTACATTTTTAAAACAGACTCGTTACTTTAGTTTTAAACCATTGATTTGGTGAAATGTTATTTTTTTATTTTCACTGCGTGCCGATTTCAGCAGAACAACCGATTTCCTGTCATTGCGCGTTCAATCCACTGGTGTATAATGTACGGACTCTCACTCACCACAGAAGGCAGTAAGAAGTTTGGGGTTAATGTGGATGAGACAGAGGGAGTCAGTGATGTAAACATGACTGAGAACAGACACATTCCTGATCATCATCAAGGAAATTTTTTCCTTTCTTTACTTAGATATAAAATAAATAAATTAACTTCAGATAAAAATATTTTTAATCAGTAAACTTTTGTTTTACTGGTTGTCTTTATTGATTGTACAGATAAAAACAATACATCATTTAAATCTGTAAAATGTCTATAATTTTATATATATATATATATATATATATGTATATATAAAAGCTTCCTGACTTGACTTGAAGAGGTTCATTTTCTCCGGTATCACCTCATTAACTGTCCGTGTGGAAACATAGCAAAGGCTCTAAATGATGTCCACACGTCTCTGCACTGATATAGCCTTTATATTTAATCACATGCTGTACATATGATACATGTTTAACACCTCCAACAGGAAGTGGCTATATCTCGCTATCTTTGTCTCTCTATTTTCTCTATCTAATTGTCTCTGTGTCTCTTTTAGTAAATGTCTCTGTCTCACTGTATATGTCTCTCTCTTGCTGTCTCTCTATTTCTTTCTCACTCTTTCTAAAGCTGTGTCTGTGTCTCTTTGTCTTTGTCTCTGTCTTTCCTGCTTATTTACATGTCTAACAAAGTTTTGAGTTTTGAAGTAATGCCATTAGTGATCTATGATGAAAGACTTCCCTGGTTCGATTCTTACCTCTAGTTTCATATTGAACATTATAAGAAGTTTTTAAAAACAGAACAATGAAAGATCACTAAAATTGGTTGCTGGCAAATCATGGTATATCAGTGGTGCAGGTGTTGGAGATGTGGTTCTTGTACCTTAATCACTTCTCATAGACTTCGAGTTACTGAGAGAATGTACAGGAAGGAGAAGTTTTGACCCTCTACCATCATGATCTAAGAGAAAACACTGGTCTCCTAACTATAGAAAAGCCAAGAGTCCAATAAGCAAAGGCTTGTTTGCCTCTCCTGTGTTGGTGTAATGGTCAGTGAAGTGGTCGCTGCTATCTGACTCACCCGGTTCGATTCCTACCCTTAGCTTTCCTTTAAATTGTTTAAAAAGTTTTTAAAAAGAACCAAAAAAGGTCCTAAAAATCAGGTTCTTGCAAGAGATCCTGTGGCTCAATTGGAAGAGCTTTACCTCTGGGTTGAGAGGTTGCCGGTTCAAACCCCGGCCAGGGCTCAAAGTTAAGAGTGTGGAAGGTTCCGGTGGCCGTAGTAAGGAAGGTGTCAGAAATGGCTGGTTGGATGTGGTTTCGAAGGGCGTATCCTCAAACAGGGGGCAATATCCGGGCATCTGCCCCCCCTGGAGTCTGAGTAGCTGAAAACAGGGGGTTATGAAGCAAAAATGTTCAAAAAAGTATCGACTTAGTTTTGCATATATAGGAAAAATTCTCCCAAAAACCTATCACCCTCACTTTTTCTGAGGCTGTGAAGCAGCCAGTATTCACAGCCTTTGTTTAGGGTCAACTACCTCATTGCTCACCAGACACTACTTTCCACACAGCACTTACCCAGTATGGGGACAAGCCAGATTTGAACCAGCAACCTCTGAGCTCAGAGGCAAGGCTTTTATCACAAAGCCATCAAGTCCCACAACACACCTTCTTTTTTTTGGGGGTTTATCCTTCGTTTCATGCTTCAAAGCAAGAAATTCAGACCAGACAGAAACACAGAAAGCAGGATTCAAACCCTGAACCCCACCAACAGCGATATACCAGTCTTAACCCACTGAACCATCGGGAAGGACCGGCTGCGGCGATTGTTTAGAGCAGGTCTATCTTTTCTTTTAAACCATCAACACAAAAATATAATGCTAAAGACAGACGTAGGAAGCAAACCCATGACGTGACTAGCAGGGACAAAGCAGGATTCGAACCAAGATTCACACCATTAGCAAGGCACCAGCATTAACCCACTGAACTATCAGGAAGGACAAGCTGGGAAGCTTGTTTAGAGCAGGTCTATCTTTCTTTTTAACCCATCAAAACAAGAATATGAAGATGTAGGAATCAGGAATTTAACCTACCTCATAACTAGCAGACAGAAAGCCAGGTTTGAACCCTGACCACCAACATTAGCAAAGTACCAGCCTTAACCCACTAAGCCATCAGAAAAAAAACAGGATGGGAAGCTTGATTAGAGCAGGTCTATCATTCTTTTCAAACCATCAACACAAGAATTTAACGGTAAAGAAAGATGTAGGAAGCGAATACAGATGTAAGTAGCACAAGTTGAACCCACATTGTAAATAAAAGGAAGAAAGCAGGATTCGAACCATAATCCCCACCACCAGCGAGATACCAACCTTAACCCATTGAACCATTGGTAAGGACAGGCCAGAAAGCTTATTTAGAGCAGGTTTATCTTTCTTTTCAACCCATTAAAAACAAAAATATATCGCTAAAGAAAGATGTAGGAAGTGAATCCTGATCGTGACTGGCAGACAGAAAGCAGGATTCGAACCCTGAACCCCACCAAAAGCAAGAAACCTGATTTAACCCACTGAACCATCAGGGAAGACAGGCCAGTAAGGTTGTTTAGAGCAGATCTATCTACCTTTAAACCATCAACACAAGAATATAAAGCTAAAGAAAGATTTAGGAAGCAGGAACATAAACTACATCGCAAATAGCAGGCAGAAAGCAGGATTCAAACCCTGATCCTCACTATCAGTGAGGCACCAGCCTTAACCCACTCAACCATGGAAGAGATCAGATTGGGAAGCATGTTTAGATGAGGCACAAGCCATAAACCACTGAGCGACCGCTGCTGAAAAGCATGTGTGCTATTTGGAGGGTTCATACTTTGTTTCATGCCAGCGCAGTAAGAAAGAAGGCATGTAGGACTGGCTTTGAAACCTTATCACCAGCGTGGACTATATTAAGGACCATGTTCAGGTACAAGCCTTAACCCACTGAGCTACCACAGCAATGCCTTTTTTTTGGTGGAGTTATCTTTTATTAAAGACCAGGAAATCAAGAAATTAATCCAACACAGAAAGGACAGAATTGAAATGTTTTCAGAGTGGACAAGGTCCAGAAATTTTATTTACCAACACAGCAACCAGGAATCAAACTCTCAAACTCATCCTTGTGGGGATACTGACATTAACCCACTAGGCTATCACATCCATCTATCCAGCTATCTTTCTATCTATGATGTGAGGTCCAGTTAACAGCTAAAACAGGTAGCAGTAATAACTACTTTTTATATAAGTACATGTCAGAGCCAAGACTTCTTTACTTTCACTTAAGTAAAAAAGTTGAATCAGTACTTCAACTTTTACCCGAGTATTTCAAAACATGAGTATCTGTACTTCTACTTAAGTAAAGGATGTGTGTACTTTTGCCACCTCTGGTGTGCATACATGGGGACGCACACACACTCACTTATATGCATACACATACATGCACAGACTGAACTATTCAGAATTCAGAAGACATACTCACTACTACCTTTCTGCTGTGGATGCCCGAGTAAGACTACTGATGTCAGCTTTTCTCTTTCTACCTGTCTGTCCTTTTTGACCTTCCCGTCCCCCTTCTTTACAAAATCCTCTAATAATCCTCTACCCCGATGCAAACGTTACCTGTACACTTAAGGTAATTGATATCAGTGTAATAGAATTATGTAAAATATTATTTTTTTAAATTTATTATTACATTTAAAATACAATTTTCATTGATAATTCTTTATGTTTATGTTTTTCTGTTCATCCATGCCCCTCTTTCCATCAGACCATTTCTAATGCAACACAGGCTACTGTCAAATACACAATAATGATGGCAATGATGTGTATGTGATGGCAAAGCATAAAGAAGGGTTTGACATGTTTTTGCGGTCCTTAAACAAAAATAGAAATCTTCAAAGGGGGTGGGTGATGGTGGGGGGTGATGGGATTATCACATCAAACCTGGGCTCATGTAGAATGCCACAACAACAGCAGCAGCAACAACAACAACAACAACAAATTACACAAGCTCAAATTCTTTATGATTTCGAGTGAGATTTTGAGTGATCTGTAACGAAATTTGCACAACAAACAAATGAGCACAGCCTTTTTCTTTTCTTAGTAAACTCTTGGTCAGGGTCAAATTAGTTTAAATTTGGCTAGTGGTAGACTGTTTATGCTCTCATATAATTATACAGTCTCACCATTAATGGCATATAGCATCCATAACATGCACATACAACATTCAAATTTGACTACTGCAAATTTCCATGATCCACTTAACACTAAATGACTAATGCCCTGTTAGATTTTGTTACCTTGCTAGTATAAGAATGTATCTGGGTTCAAAATGAATAGGGAGATTCAAATTCTGGATAATTACCTGAGAAATTAAAGTCTGAAGATGATTAGTCTTTTTGAAAGCACTGTTTAGGAAGGGTGGTGTTTGTATGACTGTGTGCATGTGGAAGCATATGTCTGTTTTCCTGTCTAAGGTTAAAGAATATTCTTATATTTCTGTCCCCATCCCTATGTGCTATTGGACATCTGGCCTAGCTATGAATATTCATGCATCTGATGCATATTTAATATAAGATTGATGGCCAGCGCTATATTTAACACAGTGGAGGAAAAACATGGCTAAAGAGAAAAGAAAAAAAGGGAAAGAAAAGAGAGATTAATGGGAAGAACAGGAAAAAAACATGACTGAGGAAGCTTGCGTGTGCATGTATGTATGCTTTAGAGAGAGAGAGAGAGAGAGAGAGGGGGAGAGAGTACATAAGAAACAGCCTAGCTTTGAACACCTGCTTTATTTTGCCTTTCAGAAATCTGTTTCTAAAAATGAGAGAAGCTCCAGACGATCTAAAGTAACCCTGGAGCAGTGTCTAAAACCTAGCCAGCCAGACATCTCTGGAAACAGCAAGTGTATGTGTCTTCTGTGAACAAGTGAGAAAGAAAGTGAGAGAAAGATATATAGAGAGATGACATTTGTGGAAGATGTTGCCTATGTATGCATATAGACATGTATAACGTTGCCATTGTAGTTAAAGGTCTTTTCTAATTAGTACACACACTCACAAGAGTCCATTCATAGCCTATTTATATCCTCTCTATTGTGATAACAGACAAACCAATCTATACTAGCTTTTTTTCATTGGGGGTGTTAATTGATTCAATGCTACCAGCCAGAAAGTTTATTTTTAGCAAACATGAAAAATGTCTGAGATTAGAATTGCCAGGTTTGGGTTCCCAAGTGGAGCAAGAGTAAAACATCCAACATAGCATAAGGAGATCACTAGTACCTATTGCTGGTGAATTCAAAGCCATCTGTAGCGGTAGCGTTTCAACTCGAGTAAAGCTACGGTCACATACAATGATTTTATAGATGCAAGATGCCAGTCCTTGTACTATAAAGCTGCCAGGGGGGTTCCTACTGCAGGTTGCCATAGTAATTTTTATTAGGGCTTGGCAGAACTAGCATTATTGTTTTCACTCCAGGTGGTTGTAGCTGCATCAAGTTTCTCGATATTTGCATAAAGGTACAATTTTTGCAAATTTGTCACATTGCTACAAGTAGTCGCTCATGAAAATTAATGACTTTGTCACTGCATAGCTTAATTGGTCATGCACTCTGTATCAAAGTGATACCTTGTCCCCAGTGATTTACAGCAGCCCTAGCCAATCATGGTGTCCAGAAGCTCTTGTATGTGGAAATGGGCAGATATGGTGATATATGATATTGGTTTTGCAGATTAATTGGCACAGATAGTGAAACGCTGGAGCTATTGACTTTCGTAAAAAATCCATACCTATAGTTTTTATAGTATAGTTTTTCCAGCTTGCATCGGTTTCTGGAGTGGTTAAGAAGGTCTGCTATCATTACAAATGTCACCTTTAACGGCCTCTAATGGTGAATCGCTAATGCCATGTGCTGTTTGTTTTTACACGTGAGACTGCGCGTTGAACGGAGTGATTGCGGTGCACGGAGAGCACTATATTTTTTGATTATTTATAATTGATTAATTATATACTCATTTATTAATTAATATATTCATATGCATTTAATTTAGGGTTCCCTGGTGGTCTAGTGGTCCCTGGCGTTCTCACCGCTGCGGCCCGGGTTTGATTTCCGGTCAGGGAACCAACCCCGGCCATTAGGGTTGCACAAGCCAGTGCACTCTTAGTGCCGGTCCCAATAAATGGGGAAGGTTGTGTTAGGAAGGGCATCCAGCAAAAAACGTGCCAAATCGAACATGCGGATCATGAATACGGATGATCCGCTGTGGCGACCCCTAATGGGAGAAGCTGAAAAAAAGTTTTATGTGTATTTAATTTAGCACATTTATTTTGCACAAATCTAGTACAGAATGAACAAAGTTGAACAGATAAGAGTCGACTTCTGTTTTAAAAAATTCAGAAATCATATGTATATCACGGTTATAAAATAAAAAAGCTGCAAATAAATGAAAGCTGCAAAAATATGCAACAGTTTTAAAAACTGAAAAATCTGTTATCTGTTAAATCTGTTAAAAATCTTGGTATTACTTTTCAATTTAATGTGATTGTGTGATGTTACACACACTGAGGAGCACCTGTACACCTATCACTAATGCAATTATCTAATCACATGGCAGCGGTGCAAAGCAAAAAATCATGCACATTCGGCCAGCAGCTTTGAGGTTTTCCATAAACCATCAAAATTGAGGAAAAAATGTGATCTGAAAGATTATGAACATGGCATGATTGTTGGTGCCACAATGCCTGCTTTGAGTGCTGATTTCCTGAGATTTCTACACACAACAGTATCTAGAGTTTACTCAAAATGGTGCAATAAATAAAACATTCACTGAGAGGCAGTTATGCAGACAAAAATACCTTAATGAGCAAAGAATAGCCAGCCTGGATCAAACTAACTGAAAGGTTACAGTAAACCAGAGCATCACTACAATTGTGGAAAGCAGACAAATATCTCAGAGTGCACATGATGAACCTTGAGGCAGATGGGCTACAAAGGCAGAAGACCATGTTGGTATCCACCTATGTCAGCCAAGAACAGAATGTGGAAACCACAGTGGGCATGGGATCACCAAAGCTAGAAAAACAAAGCTGATTAATCAAATTTTCTGCTAAGCCAAGCAGATGGGAGCCAGTATGAGCACTTGGACCTGACCTGACTTGTGTCAACAGTCCAGGTTGGTGGAGGTGATGTAAATGTGTGGAGATCATTACTTGAATTTCATAGTTTTTTGTTCATTGTTGCTGACCATGTGTATCCCTCCATGTTCACTATCTACTCTTCTGATAACAAAAGTAGTCTCAACTTAGATTCATAAACAGTTGAGTGAGTTTAGTATTCATGAAGGCGCTGCAGCAAAATCTGCAGTCATGTCAATATGGTGCAAAATCTCAAAGGAATATTTCCAACATTTTGTCGAATACTACAAAGAACAAAGTCCATCTTGAAAGAAAAGGAAGGCTCTACCCACTATTACTATGTTGTTTCAAATAAAGTGCCCCATGAGCAGATTCTCACAGATACAATATTTGCTTTTATCTGGTTGATAGAGCAGATGACTTTGACAGTAGTTCCGGCTGCAAGGTTTACATATAATGTGCTTCACAACACAATCCCAAGTAACTAACAATGTTTTGTATATTGTTTAAGCTAATGTAGCGTAACATAATAAATTTCCATTGTCGTTCAGCAAAATCTTTCTGACGATGTTTTTTTTTGGTTTGTTTTTTAAATATATATTGTTGGTTGGTGGAACATGACTATATTATACATATAAGATTGAGAAAGACAGATAGAAATATTCTTAGCCATGGCAAATAATTTTCCACCATACTAATTCTGAAGTCCCCCTGCAATGTATAATGTATGTTGCTTTATCCTGCTTTAACACACTCTATGTAAGCTAAACAGAGAACTTGCAAATGAGATGCAATAATACATACATGATGAATAATCTCCAAAACAAACCAACATATTATGTTAATAAGGTTTTCTAATGATTCCAATGCCCCACACTAATGAGGCTGAGCTGCTGCTACTAACATGAATCAGTGCTTACAATGAACCCCACTCGCATGAAAAAGTGAGAATTTGTAGCTGAGGGATTCTGGGGCTCCAGAATCAGAGCATTCCCTCCTAGATTTGTCCTTCAGTGGACACCTTTAGAAAGTGTACCTGCTCTGTCAGCTGAAAAACAAATGGTTCTGTTCTGCAACGGCTAGAAGACGATTTTAGAGGCGGCACTAGGGACATGCAGGTGGGACAATGCTCCACTTTTCCCAGTACGCAATTAAAACCATTCAGTCTGGAACTTTATGGTACACCATTTTAAAGCAATGGTACGAATGTATGTGTGTGTGTGTGTGTGTGTGTGTGTGTGTGGCTAAAACTAGGTGCAAAGTCACTTCAGTACAAGATGATAAACAGCACACAGAAAGGCTGTGGTGAAAACAACTGGTTAAATGATGAAAGAGCCACAAAAAATATGCAGCTTGAAAGTCAATCAGTCCATAACAATTCACTTTATAGCCTCCTTCAAGTTGCCCTAATTCTCACATTTTTGTAAAATCAGCTAAACTGTGTGCATGTTAATATTAGTTGGTCTATTTGTAGATTTGTAACAATTTGTATGGCTCTTCCAGAAATATGTTATTGCAAATAAATATTAAACACTGGCTAAATATAATATAATATAATTGTACTACGTGCTTGGTGCTGTTAGTTTTGTTGACATTTGCACTGTCTGTTAAAATTGATACATGTCTTAGTTGTGTAATCACGAGTGGTTTCAGCCTCCATAAAGCAGCTTTTACAGGGTTAGCAAACTTTAATCCATAAGCTAATACTTCACTCCAGACCGGACTATTTCTTTAGTCTTCTTCATGCATCTTAGTATCGCATAGTGTTTTCCTATTTCTCCAAATATGTGCCAGTGTCTGTCCTTACATTTTATAGACACAGAAAGTATCCTCTACACACCATTCCAGAAAGCTGTCTTGAATGATTAGCCTCTCTTTTCTCTCGCATTGACTGAGACCTGGATAAGTTTAGAGAAGTCAGCTATAATCACTGCCCTGTCCTCTGCTTATTCTTTCTCTGAGGCTCTAAGCCACAGGTTTGCTTTTACACCAGAAATGCAACTTCACACCTCTGGCCCTCTTATTTCCATTCTTCTCCTTTTGAATTTTATTCTGTAACCTTATTTTCCCTCTCTAGTATTCTAGTAAATTATTGTTATCTATCTTCCCCCTGGCCTTTAAAATGTCATTTCCTTATTACATCCTTTGTTTCTTAAGAACATCCTCCATATTATCCTTCCTTCTAAAGATACCTGTCTTACTCTATTCACTAACCTTCTTGCCTTCTCTACCTTGCTCTATTTTGGTCCCCTCCCCCAAAAAAGTCCAAGACTTGGTCTTCACTCAACTCTTCTCATCTGTAGGCATCAATGCTACACCTCTCTATTTTTCAGAATATCACACTGTATACTTCACTCTCACTGTTACTAAGCTGCATTTCACCAACCTGACCTAGGTAGTGTAGTTCGACCAATTAAACCACACTTCCTAGACAAGAAAGTCAGCATCTAATCAAATGATCAGTCGATAGACTTACAAGCGTTTTATACCCATTCACAATCACCTTCTAATCAAACACATCAGGTTCTAATCAGTACAAGGACTTAAATACATCGGACTGTTCAGAGTTGCTTTGAGAAATCTTGCTGTAGCATTCGTGTCCGTGACGATACTGTGGCATTGTTTACATTCCTCTCTCTCTCTGGCTTTGAACATAGCTTTCCCTAGTACTTTGCCATTTTAGTTTGACTCACTCTGCCTGTTTTATGACCTTTGTCCGTGAGTCATGGCACTGGTTTCAAAATTGTTTTGATTTAAACAGTTTTCTCGTAATTGCCAGCCATAAATTGTTACAGAAAATTGAAAGTGAACATGGAATTAAAACAAAGATTTGTATAACTTGCACATGCATTGAAAGAGCCATAATTCTTTAACTGATCATTTACTGCATGCTACATATCATGGGTGCATAAATGCATTTATTTTAGAAGCATATTCAACTGTAGAGACAGAAAGAAAGAGACAAATTCTAAATCTAAGCCTTCAGCCCACCATATGCCCTATTTTAGTCTTGCCAAATTCCCACACATCAGGCATCTCTATTCTTTCACAAGAGAGCCAAGAGACCGAAGGCTATCAAGTGCTTCCTCTGAGGCACAAGAAACTATACAAGCTCTTCTTTTCGGACTGCTGCTCATGTATAATCGTGGGGCAGCGTAACACCAGTTCAGGAAAGTGATATCCACCCATTTCTTCATGCATGAGCTCACAGGCACCTATGATTGGCTAGTGATTGATAGAGGAAAGCAAGTGTGCCAGACTTTCCTCGCTAAGAGCCCAGCCAATTTTGCTGTTTTGGTTTAAAATCTGGCTCGGTTAGCTGTGCCATCATCAGGATTCAAATTTGTGATCTCCAGATGCTTTTGTGTTGCTGCACCTAAGGATCTTAAGTCTGTTTTCTTTTCTTTTATCAAGTATATTTTTAGTTCAAATTGTATAAATAGAAGTATGAGCATTGCTGATCAATTAACCCCTTAAAGTGGATACTCACAAACCTGAATCCCATAGCTTACTGTATTGATTGCATAATTGATAATGTCATTTAATATAAACCAAAGGAATAACAAACTGAGACAAGGAAGTTAAAATAGCCTATGAACACTTTGATTTAAGAATTCCCTATAAAAAAAAGAAATTATCACCACTATCATTCTACGCATCACCTGAACACACAAACCCACAACTCAAAGAATTTGTTCTCAACACGTATAGACAAGTGCTTAGATTGGGAAATAGAAGTTAACCTTGGACTTTTCAAGCTGGAGCTGGGCCTGTCTCTCAGCCTCTCTGCGCAGTGCCTCTTTATCCTCTTCTAGAGACACATCCGAGTCAGACGGTCGACTGGTGTACGAGTCTGCCGAACCCTGTACAGAGAGCAGAGGGACAAGCTTTACCACAACATTCCATACAGTATCACATACACATGTAGATACATTTTCAGGTCTTTCTGAAATACCACTATCCCGAATGACACATTATGTAAATGTTTAGAGACTGTTGACTTACATCATAGATTATCGTAGACAAGAATCAGTGATGGGGTAAATAGACATATAGTCTTCATGTATAGCAGTTGAGGTGTTTAGCAAAAGTTATAGGCTGCAATATCTTACAGAGCAGTAAATATTTTTACCAAAGCAACAAAAACGCAGGAATGACCGACCTACTGTGCCTTCGTAATCTGACATGAATACATTTTTAATAGTAGTCCAACATTAAACACACTATGCTCCCTGCTCTACTCCAGACTCAACACTTTTTCATTTTTAAATCTATTTTTAATGAGAGAACAATTTTATTCGAGTCACTATACAATAATCCAAAAGCAGCAGAAAGTCTTCATTGTTTGTTATTTACTCTAAAAGCTTTAAATCTAAAGTTTGCAGTTCTTTGAATAAGCAAAAAATATGCACACATTTTCAAAATCAAGTTTATTTTATTGTTCAATTTAACATGCATTTACAGATTAATCTAAATAGTTTCCTGGAACATGATGTCATTGAGAAAGATGAGAGAATAATAGTTTCATACAGTATGCATGAATGCAAATCTATTCATAAACACAGAGATGCGCACACAAAGACACACACACACACACACACACACACACACACACACACACACACACACACACACAAAACCCCCTGTGGCACTTGTGGCGTAGTCCCTGCAATGCTGATTTTCAACTATAACAATACTGTATATTCATAGTTACTTTCCTATGTGAGAAATACAGTAAGATAAAAATTGCCTGTGCTAAAATATTTTGTTTACTACGTACAGTAGATATTGTTACCAGGAAAATGTGAGTGAGACATCATGTAAAAAATACCTCATTAGTATATGGTTTATGCATGTACTATATATGGTTTATACACAATGCAATACTGAGGAAAGGCAGTGTGTGTGTGTGTGTGTGTGTGTGTGTGTGTGTGTGTGTGTGTGTGTGTGTGTGTGTGTGTGTGTGTGTATATATATATATATATATATATATATATATATATATATATATATATATATATATATATATATATATATATATACTGCATTTCCTCAGTACATGCCAATTGAAAAAAATTCAATTACAATCAGTCCAAATTGCAATAAACCAAAGGTGGTAAAACAAAGATCTGTTTGCTTATGTTTTTTCCTACAATGTTCCATTGTTTTGCTATGACTTTCTCTACCAGATAATGTTTTTTTTAAGCCTTCTGTGTTATTTTTCTTTAATTTATTTTACATTGACCCATTTTCCAGAATATTATTTTCAATCTTCTAAATCAAGGGGGCCTTTAGGACAATCTGCACATTGAAATCTGGTGTAATTGATTAAGGTTGCAGGAAACCACTGTGAATGTATGTACAAGAAAAAGCACAGCACACAAAGCAATTCAATGCAGCCAACAAAATGCGGTCCCAGTGAGTCTGGCATTAGCATTCAGTTTGCAAAGCCTCAAGCTCATCACTCAAACTGACCCAAATGTGTGAGAAAACTGTGTTGCCAGTGTTTTCCAGTAGCTCATTTACACCTGCTCTGAACAAAATATGTAACCTGCTCCACTTCCCACATCTCAAACACAACCAAAAAGATTTTTGCACACCCCCAAATGCTTTGTATGAGAAACATAAGTATGCTTTGAGGCATATGTAGAGTTAATAAGTTCTTACAATAATATAGAATATAGTTCTAAAGATAATATGACAATATGTGAATGAGAAGATTGATAAAAACTTCAAACCAGAGTCTAGCATATTTTGAATCCTTTGTCACATGATTAGTTCTAGTAGAAATCATTTCAATCACTGTTCCTTTGACTTCCACTTTATCTAAAAACTTTATAAAATGCCACCTAATCCAGCACATCCTACTAAACTGGGTTTTAATTGGGCCATGGACTAAATTGGGGTCATGAAGTTTTCTAGATGTAGCCTATTTTATTAGATTGTAACTTTACTATCAATAGAGTTAAATACATTTTAGTTATTTCTATGTAACATTGATGTGACTATGGTATGAAGGATAAGCTGACCAGGCCTTCACGTGTGACTTTTTTCTTTTAACTTTAAATCATAAAGTTAGATATGCAGTGTCTTTAATTAACATGATGTCTTCTGAGATTTAGTGAAAAGTACAGGACGGTAGTATTAATAAATCAATAGTGTCATATTTATGTGTTTAACAGGTTTCTGTTTCTGTTCAGCGTATTTACAACATAAATGCTAGACATATTTTGGCTACATTAAATTGTCAGGCAAAGGCACTCAATTTAAATGCTGACATCATCCAATAGACAACTGGGCTTCAATTTGGATTTAGACACAATCGACCGACATACAACTCCCGCTGAACTCTCCAACTAGTGTACATAGATACATAGATAAATACCGGTGTACACAATTTCAGTTTGAATCCCTGTGTATTTATGCATGTTAAATAGTAAAAATTAATAATAAGTGTAATATATAATGCAAAAAAAAGATTTCCACAGGCCAGGTTCAGTTAAGGACATAAACTGTTTGCAGCCAATGAATCGTAATTCATCATAACATAATCCAAAGTTCAGACATAGTACGAGAAATAATCACCTTCCCATGAACAGTCCACACATGTACACTCACAAACCCACATATCCATACACACTAATAATGCATATACACACACACACACACACACACATTCAGCAAATCCACTGTCACACACTTTGCAAAAGTAAATTCTTACGCCGATATCGTTCTTGACTCGACCCCCCTTTGCTCTTTTCAGCAGCCGTATCCAGGAGGCCTTCATCAGCCAAAATGGATGGAGCCTTCGCTCTCTTCACCATAACCACAAACACAGCTGACACGCTAACTACAATCACACAACAAGAGCTCGCTCACTACCTACGTGTTACGCTTAAGTGATGACAACAAATTACTACACACTTACAATGAAATCTTACAGCATGTCAGTACTTCAGACGAATGATATTAATGCTACTAGTGTCAATACAGCATCAATAATAGTTACAAATAGAATCATAAAACACTGGATTCCCTTTAGAGTATTCCACAAATAGTAATTACAGTTCAACAACTATCACTAAAAAGTAATTCAATGTACTTATACAAATGCAAAATTGCAGTAGAGCTACTTTGAATGTTTGTTTTTTAAAACCTGTCACTGTTGCTATTTTAAAAGCTACACCTGCCCTGCAACCTTATTACTGTGCTACCTGATGTCCCTACTATTGCTGGAGCTAACAGTAAGCGCATTAGTTGTACGACTGCTGTTGCTGTGAGAACAGAGATTTGCGCTGCTCGCGTTATGCTGCGTTCGACGGCCGCCAGTGATTCCACTTGAGCGTGCTCTCTCACTCTCCCAGCGCATGCTGAACGAAGAGGGGCTGCAGAAGCCGGCGCACAGGCTGCTGTTCGTATTATCCTCATTCAATTAACAAGGCCGGGCTGCCATGCTCCGAGAAGTAAGAAAGCAGGTCCAGGGTTGTGGAGCTGCAGATGCTAATGATGCTGTTTCTGCGGCTCACAGGTGCTGCAGTCAGCTACGTGCTCTTGGTCCCTGCCCTGGAGGCTCTATCCATCCATCCTCTCACCGACTGTGTGTCTCTCAAGCTCTCTACTCTTTGCATATGATGTTGTTATGGGATGCATCCTGTATTGCCTCTCTCTCTCTCTCTCTCTCTCTCTCTCTCTCTCTCTCTCTCTCTTGTCTGTCTCTTCTGCGTTCTCTCAGCACCTTCGCTTTTACTCAGCCTCCTCCCTTCTGCCACCTCCTCCCCTTCTCTCCCTTCCTCTCTCTCTGTTTCTCTCTCTCTCTCTCTCACTCTCTCTCTCACTCACTTCTCGGCTCCTCTTCACAGCATCTCCATCTGCTCTTTCTCTGCTGTGATTAATGCCTTTGCCTGTTTGCTTCACTGTGTGTGTGTATAAATGGGTTTGTGCACGCATCTAAGTGTGTGTCTCTAAATTTGCGCTTGTGACTCCAAAGCTTGCCATCTTTTGCCACCTTGCTGATGTCACATGACAGCATGCGTAATATACAAATCTCTCTCTCTCGCTCTCTCTTTCTCTCTCTTTCACACACACAAACGCGCACACACAGGCACATGCTGTTCCTTGGCTTTGTTCTCTTCCAACTAAAGTTCAGCAGTGTGTGTCTTTCTCTCACTCTCTCTCTCTCTCTGGGGACATTGTGAACATGCTCAATCTGTGCCTGTTTCATGTGCAAATCACATCTCTGAGAGAGCGAGAGAATATCCGAGAGAGTGAAAGACAGAAACCGAGCTAGAAAATAATTTGATAAATCAGTCAGAATCATGACATCCATTAAACTTTTTCATTCTCTTACAGTTAACCACCTGACTGAACAGGACGCAGATAACCATAATACAGAATAAATTAAAAAAGAAGTTTCAATATGACTGTTAGACTACACAGTACATACAGTCAGATAGTCCCAAAACGTATGTCTTCAGCAAGACAGGATTTAGAATTGCAATTAAAACATGCACAATGTGAGATTGATCTTTTTGCAACAAATGAACCAAAGTGGCTTTTTACTTATAAGCACAATTTCTTATGTTTATCTATTAACATCTATATATCTATCTATAGTATGGGGTAGCACACAGGATCATTCATAACCATATGCCAAGAAACAGGCCAGGGTCAAATAAAGTTCTAGGAAAATAACTGGCAAAACAGTTACGGAGAAAAAAAGACACATGGGAGACACAGAAAGTTAATGCAAAGTAGGAGAAACTAAGAACAGGCACATAATATTTGGAAAACCAATCAAATGATGAGGGAGGAGATCAGACAATATGGGGTAGGAAACATGCCAAGATCAGGGGATAGTCAGGACACGATGGAAGAGAAGACAGGACAAGTTTAGAAAGTATATAATACATGGTAAGGAAGGAAACAGGAAAGGATGTGAGGGTAGACAGGAAAAGATGAGGGGTAGACAAGAGAAGTGAGAGGGTAAACAGGAAAAGTAAGGCAGGACAGGAAAAGATGAGGGGTAAACAGGAAAAGATGAGGGGCAGACAGAAAAAGATGAGGGGGTAGACAGGAAAAGATGTGGGTATAGACAGGAAAAGTGATGGAGTAGACAGGGAGAGTGAGAGGGTAAACAGGAAAAGTGAGGGGGAAGACAGGAAATGGTGATTATGGTAAGTAAATATGGCACAATGGGAAAATAAATCAGAACATTTAATCTATAAAAAAAAAGCTCATGAATGTTCCCCCTTGTAAAATGCAACATCAAGGAGATGAGAACGATGACAGGCCCCCTTGCTTAATATCTGAATCTCCGTATTAGATATAAGGTGGGTCCTGGTTCCTGAGAGGAATGTCCACATAAAACAGGAAAACTGAAGAAAAAAACAAAAAAACGAGAGGCTGGCATTGCACAAGAGGCATGGTGTCACCCTGCTGGAGACTTTAGAGGCGTGATGACAGAATGCCGATGCCCGCTTGATCTCTCGGCTCTTATCCAGTCACAGTTAGTGGATAGCTATTGCATACATTTACAGTAGGCAGTTTCCATTTTAGCCGGATAAATAAACAGTTACAGTCCGTGTTTCTTTTATGGGAGCACAGCAAAGCTGTATTCAGAAGTGATGCAAAGACACAGAATGATCAGGTAAGTTGTTTTGCAGCACAGATTAAAGCTCATAAACCTAAACATTACACCGCACTGGACGTTGTATTACTAAGCACAGAGGTTTTCAAGTCTGCTTTAAATACAGCAATTTTACTGAACTGAAAAACACTACAATCATATTAGCATTGTGGCTTTTATAGGAAATGGAGAGCTAGACATAATGTGCCCTTATTTCATTTGAAAGTGTGCTGGCTTAGGTGTCACAGTGGGTGTTCCAGTTACTGTATTCACAGTTTTCAAGCCAAGCCAGGTTGGTACACCTGTACAAAGACTGCATCTTCCTTAACAGTCTTAACCTGTCTGTTAAAAAAAGGTTTAAATCAGTGGCATCATTAAGTAAATACTTTGGAGAAAGCAGGTGACAATGGCATTTTATACATGTTTGCTGACATGACAGAGTTTCTCCATGCCAACAGACTCTCAGTGTAATTATTGAGGGATGTTGCTTGCGGTCTCCTTTGTCCGAGCCCTGGAATCAGAATCAATTTGTTCTCAGGTCTAAGTAACCTCACTAAGAAGACAGTAGAACTGATGGAGTTGATCTGTGCCTAGTTCTGACTTCTAGCCCACTCTCAGTAGAATATCGTAAAGCCTAAACTGTCATTGGCAACAAAAAAAACAACAACAAAAAAATTCCCCCCTCAACTTTGAAGCTCAACTCAGAAACAGGCCACTTTTTTTAGCCCGGGCTCAACAATCAACATGGCAGCTCACAACTTATATTTAAAACAAGATACACTTCATATGCTAGCATTTGCTTTAAATCAATCAACCTACAGATGGTTTAAGATGTTAATATATACCACTTAGTTGACTGGTTGTTTCTAACACTGACTTTATAGCTGAAACACATTGAGATGCTTCTAAGATAAGTTGAATGCTGCATTGAAATACTGCCCCCTATCCATAGCCCTGCAAATGCATTTGTCTCTGCAATGAATACAATAAAAGAGTTCAAATGCATATAGAGAATGATCTACACGATTGGCCATCCAAAAAGCATAGCACCCATCTCATGAATATAGTAAAATTATTCGGATGTCAAAATAGATATATTTTTTAAAAGCAACATTAAATAGACAAATTGCAGTTTGATTCAAGCCAGTTTTGGACAACAATCTACTGCTTTTTTTTTTTAGCTTCCCAAATTATAATTATGCCACAACATTAAAATAATGTTGAGTTATCATGTAATTCTAATCATAATCTGTTTGTGTGCACATTTCTGTTTAGGTTATCTGAAAGTCTAAAAATAAATAAATAAGTGCAATAAATAAAATGCTTAATTTTTCATGTGTCTAACTTATTATAATAGTTTTTTATTAAATCTGTTTGGGTCCAGCAGAGGGTTTTGATTCCCTGTTTTAACTCCCATACACACAATCTGGTCTATTTCAATCTACTGCATTACCAGTTAATAACACTTCAAACGACTAGGTTGAAAATCACTCCTGCACAAAGCTATGTTACTGTAAATCATGCCATTGTTCATGTTTAATGACTCTTTATCATGATCTGCCCAGTGTGTATAAACAAGGAATGTTCCTGTCCTGTTAGCATATAAATGTGCAGCTTAGGATATGGCTTGTGTGTGCCAGATTTCTCTCTCTCCTTCTCTCTCTCCATCACACACACACACACACACACACACACACACACACACTCTCTCTCTCTCTCTCTCTCTCTCTCTCTCTTCTCTCACACACACACTGTCTACACAGACACATGGATACACACACACACACACACACACACACACACACACACACACACACACACACACACACACACACACACACACACACACACACACACACACACATAAAAATCTCAAGAGAGAGAGAGAGAGAGAGAGAGAGAGAGAGAGAGACCAGTCCAGACAATATCAACATCATTTTACGTACAGCATTTGTAAGAACATGCCTCGGTTCAAATGGAAAGTTTCAGTAGGTAAAGATTATGTTTAAGGTTGTGTGCCATATTATCAATCATATAGTTTTATGACCTCTTTTATATTAATCTTGTAACATCATCCTTACAGGTTCATGTTGTTTTAAATGTTGAGTTAGACTAGTTTTGTCAATACATGCATGGCAAATGACAACAATAAAACACTTAGAAAATGATTGAACGTTTTTAATCACACCTGTAATACA
Organism: Silurus meridionalis; assembly: GCF_014805685.1. Lineage (NCBI taxonomy): Eukaryota > Metazoa > Chordata > Actinopteri > Siluriformes > Siluridae > Silurus > Silurus meridionalis. The sequence continues at coordinate 10,860,701 of NC_060889.1, forward strand.
ATGCTGCAACTAGCTTGACCATTAATCCAAAAAAGACAAAACAATTACGATCAACACTTACCAAGTACCTCATTGCCAGACAGGATGATGCTCTACTATAATAACATGATTCAGCCCAAGTAAAGTCTTTTATCCTTAAGATTTATATTTTACTAGTTCCCATTACAGCTAATGTCTCCTTTTATATTCACACTGGCTGCTCTCTTATCATCTCATAACTAGGTATATAAACCTAGTCTATTCTTATCTAATTTAACCTAAGTTATAACAGGTGATTAAAAAAAAAAGGGTAAAAAGTCAGACCGTATTTGTGTACTAATTGAACCGAAGCATTTTTGTTTCCAAAAAATAATTTTTTAAAAAGGGTATTGCAACAAACTCAGAAAGAAAGTCAGAATCGCGAGTTTGTATCATGCAATTCTGAGAAAAAAAGGCAGAACTGTGAGATATAAACTTGCAATTGCGAGAAAAAAGACACAGAATTGTGTAATTATGCAACAACATTTTTGTATTTTTTATTCAGTGGCAGAAACAGGCTTCAATAGGAAACTAAGCTTTGTGTGATTCAGATTCCTCTATTAGTGAAACCGTGCTGAAAATAATCCTCTATAATCTTTTCCATTTCCATAGGACACGTCTTTGTGGACGTCTTTGACACTCCAGTGGTAAATCTCAGTAACACGAAATGAGTTTGTATGTATCTCGCAATTGCAAGTTTATATCACAATTCTGACTTTTTCTCTTGCAATAGCGAGTTTATATTTCGTAATTCTATAATAATATAATCTTGTTTTATTTTTTATTTAGTGGCGGACACGGGCTTCCATAATAATTAATAAAAAATAAGTTATTAATTTGTGTTATAGGTAAGCAGTGAGGCTGGTCATGATACTATATTAGTGTGCTTAAATATTTACTATGATAAACTCAGTGTTACAATTAAAACCATTAGAGTTGAAACTTTAATCGTAGGGTCATAAAACTATCAAACATACAGAAAAATTTGAAAGATAGAAACACACACAAAAAAATTTTAGTCAAGTGTTTTTAGTAATCATTCAATTATGCTGTGTCTCATTATAAACTAAACCATTATACCTAGCTATTTCCTTCAAACCATACAAAGATTATTGTTCAGTTCTTTGGTACTCATCTTTTGTTTTTGTTTTTTTTTGTAATTTAATTGGACAATATGTGCTTAGTCTATTCATTTTTAGTTTCTCCACCAAAGACATTCTGAAAAATCATTGATCAAGGAAGAAATCCACCGATTACTACACCAGTTATTATATTGCAAATGTTCATAAGCACTGCTGATGGTGTTATGGATACATTAGTGAAGCAGGATCACAATAAGTTAGTCCCATTAGTCTGAGCTTTTAGGCTTAGCACTAGGCTGTTCATTCTGTAGCTGCCAACACTGAATTATCAGTCTGGGCCAGCTGATTTCTGTCATTCTGCATTTTTTTTTTATAATCTTTTGTTTTTTGGCTTCCAAAACAAGTACTTATCCACATCATACCATTTAAGAACAGCAAATAATATAGATGAGAAGAAAACCAGCTTGTTTATACCAGACTGCCATACATGTACGGTTTGCACTGCTACATATGTCAATATTTTGGCTAGCATCAATGGATAGTGCAGATTTGAAATCAAGATTTTCTTTTTAGGAGTACAACATCTTAATTGCTGAGCTACCACTATCCCTTGAAAGTGTTTACAAAGGACCGAATTAAATTTTCATCAAATTTATTTATTTTTTTAATTTTAATTTTTTTTTTACAATCCTGTCTCAGAGGTCTACAGACAATTCCTTGGTCTGGTGTGTGCCTTTTCAAATCAGTGGTTAAGTCTTTGGGCATTCGCTGGGCTCTTGAACGAGGCCCTTAGCCCTCGTCTGTATAAATGAGATAATTGTAACTGCTCTATATAAGGGGGTCTGCCAAACACCATAGATGTAAAAAAAAATCATGCAATAACGATAAAGTAATTTACTATACACGGTAAACTCTGGTTTATAATCCCTACTTCATGTACTTTTAAAATCGGTTCTACAGAATCGCCTGCATCCTGAAGTAAATAACGTTAAGAATGTAAACAGGAAAAGGTTTGCACATATGTGATAAGGTCCGAGGGGAAGCTAAAAAGGTAATGAGCTCAGTGTGTCCCGGCATCTACACACAGCCTGTGAGTTAGTTTGTCACTGTTAGTGCTGACCAGATGTTAACAGGCCTATATGTTAATGACAGTCACAGCATCAGACTCACAAGCACACATCTTCAAAGACACTCGTTCAACAGAACCAGGCTAGAAAGTTCAGGAATTGTTCGACTCTCTGCTAAAGACTCCAGCCAAGAGTAAGCTCCAGAAAAGAACTGAGATTTTACTCCTTTGTTTAGAGGAAACAAAAACAACCGGGTCTATACTGAACTGCTGCACATAAGCGTGTGTTTAACAGTGTGGGAGCATGTCTGTGTATACTCATGCGAGTGTGTGTGTGTGTGTGTGTGTGTGTGTGTGTGTGTGTGTGTGTAAAGACATCGTTAAACAGGGACTCACCACGTCGGACTCCTCGCTGGTTGAGAGGTACATGTCTGTGTATAGCCAGTGTGTGAGTGTGAGGAAGATAGTGAACTACTCCACCCAGAAACTTTTCAGACAGGCCCAGAAGGAGGAGGAGAGAAAGGAAATCAATCGTCTCTCCTCGTTTCTGGGGGCTGCACTTCAGCTACTTTTTCTTTTCCTTTCCGAATTTGTGCAGCTGTGTGTAAGAAGTGCTGTGCAATGTGATCTGTGACCTCCTATGATCTTTAAAAAAATGCCTATTTATTTGTCTACGTAAAGTCTTGACGTACACTTACCACTCAACCTCCCTCCCTCCCTCTCTCTCTTTCTCTTTCTCTCTCTCTCTCTCTCTCTCTCTCTCTCTCTCTCTCTCTCTCTCTTGTTTCCCTTGCTCTGAAAAAACTTCACATTGGCAAAACATCCCTAAACACACACAGACACACACACACACACACACACACACACACACACACACACACACACACACAAATCGCAAGTACAATTTAACCCCAGAAAATTCCAGAATACACTTGTGTGTGTGTGTGTGTGTGTGTGTGTGTGTGTGTGTGTGTGTGTGTGTGTGTGTGTGTGTGTATACGATGTCCCGCTTCACATACTGCACAGAGCACATGGATAACATATGTGCCTGTGGTCACCTCATACACAGTTTGAAAGATCTGTTTTAAATAAAACGTAAAAACTTTACAGGGGCAGAAAAATTGGATCCAGGAAAAAGACATTGCCACATTCAGCTAGGGTTCAAGAAAGCTCTGGAAGCTTTTAAAAGATAACACAGGCAATCGGAGAGGACAGGAAAAAGGCTTCAATGAAATTCCACAAACTAAGGTATTTTAACTAACTGTATTATACATAAAATCATCATCTCTCAACCACAAGTAAAAGGTATATACTCAGCATACTAAGAATTTCAAATTATATTAAGAACATGCACCATAATCTTACAGCAACTCAAGAGCAATGAAAGACCCACATCAGTAAAAATGTGCTGATCATGCAGAGGTTCATCGGAGCTTTGCTCTGACAACTGATTTAACCAGCTTTCTACAACATGCTGCAATTAAGAAAATTGAACTAAACAAATAACTCAATGATTCACTTTCAGTAAGTGTTTTATCCTGGTCAGGGTGGCTGTAGATCCTAAACTAGATCCTAAGAGCTTAGGAAAACTGTGCATGAGGTGGGAATACACCATGTTTGGAATGGGATGACAGGGATTACCAGAAAAAAGTAAAATAGATACACAATAAGTATGCAAAAATAAGCAAAAGTGTTAGATAGCAATGTGAATGGTGTACAGTGAAGTTAATAAAAGTGTATTTATTCCAAAGATATCTAAATAGTGTATGTAGCTCAGGAACTGTTAACATTTACATTTAGGTAGGTCATTTTCAGCTGTGAGTCCCAAAGCGGGGGGCGAATGCTAGCAGGTTAAAATATTGTGACTGCTTTGCGCTGAGCAGGTTGCTGGGAATTTGGAGGCATATAAGGCATATAAATCACACTTTTCTACAATAACACAGGTAAAGAGATACAACAGACAGCAACTTAAGCATCTGCCACAATAAAAGTACAACATTTACAGTGCATCCAGAAAGTATTCACAGTGTTTCACTTTCCCCCATTTTGTTACATTACAGCCTTATTCCCAAATGGATTACATTTATTAATTTCCTCAAAATTCTACAAACAATATGACATAATGACATTGACAATGTGTTTGAAATATTTGCTTTTGCTCAATACTTTGTTGAAGCACCTTTGGGACCAATTACAGCCTCAAGTCTTTTTGAGTATGTTGCTACAAGCTTGGCACACCTATATTTGGGCAGTTTCTCCCATTCTTCTTTGCAGAACCTCTCAAGCTTCATCAGGTTGGATGGGGAGCTTCGGTGCACAGCCATTTTCAGATCTCTCCAGAGATGTTTAATTGGGTTCAAGTCTGGACTCTGGCTGGGCCACTCAAGGACATTCACAAAGTCTTTCTGTAGTCATTCTTTTTTTTTATCTTTGCTGTTCATCAAGTATGTCTCTGTGCATTGCTGCATTCATTTTTTCCTCAATCCTGTCTAGTCTCCCAGTCCCTGCCACTGAAAAACATCCCCACAGCATGATGCTGCTACCACCATAATTCACTGTAGGGATGGTATTGAAGGTGATAAGCAGTGCCTGGCATTTAGGCCGAAGAGTTTAATCGTTGTTTCTCAAGGTCTAAGAGTACTTCAGGTGCCTTTTGGTGGGCTGTCATGTGTCTTTTACTGAGGAGTGACTTCCGTCCGGCCTCTCTACCATATAGACCTAATTGGTGGAGTGCTGCAGAAATGGTTGTTCTTCTGGAAGGTTCTCCTCTCTCCACAAAGAAATGCTGGAGCTCTTTCAGAGTGACCATCGGGTTCTTGGACACGTCCCTGACTAAGGTCCTTCTCCCCATTGCTTAGCTTGGCCAGGCGGCCAGCTCTAGAAGGAAACCTGTTAATTTTTTTTTTTTACAATCCTGTCTCAGAGGTCTACAGACAATTCCTTGGTCTGGTGTGTGCCTTTTCAAATCAGTGGTTAAGACTTTGGGCATTCGCTGGGCTCTTGAACGAGGCCCTTAGCCCTCGTCTGTATAAATGAGATAATTGTAACTGCTCTATATAAGGGGGTCTGCCAAACACCATAGATGTAAAAAAAAAGCATGCTGTACGATACATTTGGAGTTATGGCCAGTAATTTACTCCAATAAATTTTTCCAATTATGAATGATGGCGGTCACTGTGCTCACTGGGACCTTCAACGCTTCCCCAGATCTGTGCCTCGATACAATCCTGTCTCAGAGGTCTACAGACAATTCCTTGGACTGTTGTGTGCCTTCATGTCCAATCAACTGAATTTACCACAGGTGAAAATTTTTTTTAATTTGTTATAAATTTGCAAAGATTAAAAATATTTTTATGGGGATTCATTATGGGGATTGTTTGTAGAATTAAAAAAAATAATAATGAATTTCATCCATTTTGGAATAAGGCTGTAAAAAAATGTGCTGTGAATACTTTCTAGATGCACTTTAATAAACTTAGTGGGCTACTTTCTAAAAAAATTGAAATTATAAACTGCTAATAAAGCCCAGACGTTTCTACTTTCATATGAGTCATTAACCGCTACTGTGCAGTGTGACATCAAAAATCAATTCAACGCTTAACACACGCATCCAAAAATGGGTGGAATAAGTTAATCAGTATATTTATTATTGAAGCATACAGAAACCTTGATTAATACAAAAATACAATTAAAAAGAATTAACAATAAGTATAAGAGACTAAATAATGAAATGCGATAATGAGATAAATCATTTTTGATAATACTGTATACCATTAACATAAATATATATTATTAGATTTTTTAACGTATATTTTAATAATAAGGTCAGCTGGTGTCACATCCTCAATACTTTCTGTAGTATGTAAAATAATGTATGTTTACCGCAAATCTTTTTTCTTTGTGTTGCTCAGTCTTTCATTTCATTAAGTCTGGATTACAAGAATAAATTTTCTCACATAAAACTATTCCATACTTGTGTAAGCTGCTTTCTGCTTTGTCTTTCAGCTAGAACACTATCAGCTGGTACAAATGATTTAAACAAAAATGAAGAACATGGATTTTGTCTTTAAAATACACACATTTACTGTGGCCAGAAACATTAGTTTAGTCATAGTTTATATTATTTTCATGAGCTAGAGTTAGCAGGCTGGTTGTCTACCACCAGTCTGGCAAAAACATGGTGCCTCAGGGAAAGTAAAGCAACTCCTTCCTCTTTAACCAGAGCTAAACATTATTGCTACTCAGCTATCATTAATCAACAAATTTATTCTGTGAGCCATGTGCTGTCTATTATCCTGCAGGCGCTTTAATCAGGTCAGCTAATCATGCACAGAGTCCTGTAAGCTGAATCACAATGCTAGCTAACTGGCTATTGCTAGCTAAATATATGTACAAGCTCTTTTTAAAAGTGGAAGGTTATAGCAAAAAAGAAAGTCAACTGCTAGATTAACATACAGAAAAGAAGGTTCTAGATTTATATAATGATTATTATATGTTATATATTTATTATAAGATGATAGTACAAACTGCCTCACATTTTTGTTACTGAAAAATTTTAAATGTTTGTCTGTGTACAGTATGCTTATTTAATGAAAGTGTGTTTGTGTTTGTGTGTGTGTGTGTGTGTGTGTTTTCAAAAGAGGCCATTATACTGTTTCAGTGGTATTTTCTTAATTCTTTATTTTATAAGATAGCAAAAGTTACACAAACAACTTAGAAAACACACGTGGGATCTCATTATTGAAAAGTCTCGATCAAAAGACGCTACAAAGCATAATATGTACCATGGAACACTATCAACACCAAGGTCATTAACAAAAAAATAATAGATTTGGGTACCACTGTCACCAGAATAGGATGTACCTCTGAAATTTATATTTAAAAAAAGGAAAAGGAAAAAAAGAATGAAAGTATGTAAGCGTATTACGGAAGCTGTCAAGAGACCTACAGCAACATTAAAGCAGTTGCAAGAATATCGGGCAAGTACTCCTCACTCCCTCCTAGTCACTTCAATCTCTTACTAAGGGTTAGGAAAGTTAGGCAAAGGCTCTTTTTCATGAAATGTTAGCTTAAACTATCACCCTGAACTATATGGCAAAATGTGCCATGGTTTAAAGAAATCAGGGTAACACTTTTTGCGTATACTTAAAAAAGATATGTATAGAGTAACAACAAAAGAGTTTATTACCAATAAAACATTATACCCATGGCAAAGCATGGTGGTGGCAGCACCTAGCTGTGGAGCTACTTCTCTTCTGCTGGAACTGAGGCTCTAATAATGATAATTTTTTGCTACAAAAACTGTAGGCTTACAGTATAGCTGAATGTAAAGAAGCATTTTTCCTTTCAGCATGACAATGAGGCAAAGCAGAAATTCAAGACAATCAAGAAACGGCATTAAAGAATTTGGAAAATGAACTGTGTGAAATAAAATTGCTAAAACATTATATATTTGGTAGATTCTTGTCCATAAAGTGCCACTAAGTGCTAAATTACAAACAAATATGTGTATTATGTATGTATTGGGTGTGCAAACTAGTTATAGTAACATATTCTATCTAAAAGTTTCCACTGGTTTTTATTTGGTGGGTATATAAAATTTAACAGCAAAGCACCACCTGATTAAATTTTCACACAATCTGAAAACAATAAGTATTAATCATCATCAACTAAACACAAAGCACTAATATTACCATTTGCTAAGATAATATTTTAAAGCACCTTGCCATGCACTATTTAGTTTATATGTATTTATGTAAAATACATTTTTGCCAGCATGAGTTTTAATATTAAAATACAATTTCAAATCCAATCCATGCACAAACATTATATATAAATCAATTTAAATGCCTTACCCTAGTCACCAGAGCTTTATGTGTTGAAGGCTTTGAAAGTGTGTCCAACATAGCAAGCAGAGCCAAAATGATCAAGCTTAAGCACTGGTGCAATCTTAAGTTGATCGTCTACTGCTGATGTACTAACTGAGGTCATGCTCAAGCAATGGAATATACATTTGAAAACACTTCTGCACTACAAGTTCATCTAACAATGCACAACTGAATCAATATAGTACTCGATGCATTCCTGGTGCAGCACAACTGAGATGACTGATCAGCTGACCGGGTGAAAGCAAAAACCCACAGCTCCAACTGGGGCATTGACACACACACACACACACACACACACACACACACACACACACACACACACACACACTCTATGTGGGTAAAACATTTAGTTAATAATCATGCATAAAAGAAAGGTAAGCATAAACCTATTTACACAGCAAGTCAATAAATGGGATATATAAGGAAGCAAGTCAGTCAGCTCTCAAACAGCGGAATGTAAAAATATTAAATAAGGGCCAAATACAAAATAACTAAGTCAAAGGATCTCGAAAAGGATGTCCATGCCCCGACGAGTTAGTTAGTGATATACAGTGCAATATAATATAAGGTACCATAATTATTTATGGTAATATCCTGTTTATGTCAATGTATGTATGTGTGTGTGTGTGTGTGTGTGTGTGTGTGTGTGTGTGTGTGTGTGCATATATATAAAATGAACAAACAAACAAAAATAAATAAATATATATATATATATATATATATATATATATATATATATATATATATATATATATATATATATATATATATTTATATTTATATGTGTGTGTGTGTGTGTAATACACATATTCATACTCAACTTTTCAGCAAAGGAGTTTAATGCAATCCTTTTTTATGTTTGGAACATTTAAATCTGAGTTCTCTTAGGAAAGTAGTGGACCGCAAGTTTGTTTAGTCTCTGCCTTTAAATAATTATATATATTATAATTAAACTTGAAAACATACACAACAATTGCAGGGTTATAAATAAATAAAAAACTATAGTTATAGATATATCACTGTGGCCACTCACTCCGTACCGAGAAATAGATTTGTTTGAAATAATAATTTTATAATAATGATTTTCCGTTTGTTTAATTTTATTTAATCAATTTATTTTGTGCCAATTTCTTTGATTACCTAATTTGATCAACATATAAAAGAATTACTGCATTTATTTAATTTATTCTGTTTTAATTTTTATAAAAATATTATAAAATATTATTTTATATATTATTTAACAAAGCAGGCATTTTATTATGTGTGAACAAATTTTGATGATCAGTAATGTTAGTAATAATAAACTTCATTAATAAAAACGACAAGCAATTTTGTTTTGCATTAACCGTACCAAAATGTAACCGAACCGTGATTAAAAAACCAAGGCTGTACCGAAACATGAATTTTGCGTAACATTACACCTTTAATATATATATATATATATATATATATATATATATATATATATATATATATATATATATATATATACCAAAGGTGTTCAGTAGGGTTGGGGTCAGAGCTGTATAGTCCCCTACTGTATATATATATTAGGGATGTAATGGTACATCAAATTCATGGTTTGGTACATCCCTCAGTCTTTAAATCACAGTTAATTTTTGGTGCAGTTAAGGGGAAGAAATGCAAAACAAAATTGTTTTTATTAGTTTTTATTAACAAAGTTTATTATTACTAACATTTGTGACCATCAACATTTAAACAGTTTACATTTTAAATAAAATGCCTGCTTTGTAAAAAAAAAAAAAAAAAAAAAAAGATGAATAAACCTTTGCCAAGCATCCAAAATCCAACTGCAAACTTGTATATCCCTTAAATCCCTCTGCCCCCAAAAACACAAACACACACACAATACATTCAAATGAAATATACAGACAAGTAATAATTATAATAAGGAAACGCAAATAAAAATAAATAATATTGTGACTAAATACAAAATAAATGTAATACTAACAGATGCCTCAACAACCACACCATCGAAGAAAACAAGCTCAAATTCTACACTACAAATTCTACACAATTGCATGTTTTTTTATACAAATTATAATATAGATAGCTTGGTGTAGATAATGTGTAAAAATTTGTTGTGACAAACAACAAATATTTCATGTAAATACCAGCCAATGCTGATGGGAAATACATATCTTCTTGTATTGGCTGATAGATGATAGAAATGAGATGTTTTAATGATAAACACTAAAATGATTACATTAGAGTCTTGTAAGTCAGCAGTACACACCGCAGTGCCTTGAATTTTGCTTTCCCATCTCTAATACATCTTGTTAAACCCCAGCAGGGCTTAAAATGAAAATGTATATTAGTTTTTTTGTTATTGTAAAATTATAAATATTAAAGGTCAACACTGACACAAATGTCACCTCACTACGCCTAAACAATTCGGACATAAATATAAGGATGTTGCAAACACAAACAACACAATAATGTAACCACTAAGAAAGTTCAATAAAATAGTTAGAGATAAAAGGCATAGAGATAAGGAAAGAAATAAAAATATAAGTAGGCACACACACATTACACTTGAAATGATTGACATTACCTTAACTTTCTTAGACATTCTTGCGTTCCCAAAGTGCCACAAGGACACTTTGGCTTTCTGCAGCTGCCACACTCAACCCCATCAATAATAAAGGCCCTAGCTCTCATTCACACTTTGAGCAGTTTCCTATTACAGTAATGAGAGACATAGCATTACAGGAAAGTGTAGATTTTAACTAGCACAATGCAAGTCCATTGTTTGCCTAAATAAACACTGAAAAGCAAGTTTAAATAACACACTTGGTTCTCTGACAGTTCTTGATTAACTGGGAAACAAACCAAATCCGAACATCTGAACATGCATATGCATCAACGTTTCCGAACATGACTCCTTTAACAAACTATAACGAAATACAAAGAGTGCTACCAATATCTAGGAATTAGACTGACTGTTGAAGATAGAGATTAAAGACAGAGAGCAGAATTCACTTAGATGTTCACAGGATGTGGAGAACTGACCACAGCAAGCTGACAGATGCTGTGGTGAGTCACATGACATACTCCAGACACCATCTGGAACCATAATCCTTTGGTGTGGAGATAAATGGCCTCAGTCCTGATATCCCTGACTGCCACAAAAACCTCAGGAACTCGATTCAAACTCTGCAAATTTCAAATGGATTGCAGCAGTGACAACAGTGTGTAGAGAAATTAGCATTAGACTACAGAAAGTGTTATGCAAAAATCATGTACGACATTTTTGACCAAGTTTAGGCTTGAGCTTTGGAAATTGGGTAAACCACTGGTATATGTTAAAGAAAAGAATACACATTGCAAAATTGAGTAAGTCTGCTTTAAAACTCAGAGGACCAATGAATAACTATTAAAGGTAAAATTATTATATAAAAAATGTATATAATAAAATGTATTATATAAAAATTATCTAAGTTATTTAAGCAAATTGTTGCAAGTTGCAAGTGCAAGTTATTAGTTGTGACTAGATTTGTTTTATACATTTTACAAAAACTTTAGGGGCATAGATGAATAGATAAATTCAGCCTAAATTGGCTTAGCATCCAATATAAGGTTCCCATACTTGTGGTCATGACCACTGATTTATATTTGGGGTTATGAGAGAAATGTCTTCTTTTGTATTATTTATTAATTTTTTTAAATAAATATTAAACATATTAAAGTTATTGATACAGGTATTATTTATTAGTAAAAAAAAGCCATTATTAATATAGGCTTTTAACTGTATTGACATAGTGTAGGTCCCCGAAAGAAATGGAAATATTTCCCAATCTATCTACCTCTACTAAAAATATCAATGCGGTGTCTCAAATTATTTGTGCACTATTCTAAACTATTATTGAGTACTAACAGATCAGTTTGTGCACATTGTCAACATTGTGCATTAAATTTGTTTATTGCATAAATATTTTATAGACTTGGAAACCTGACAGACAGAGAGGTTTTAGCTCTGACGTCCCATCAGTTTAATGCCTTTTTAATCCTCTGGAACATGAATTAAGCATGTGAGTGTGTGAAAAATGACACTCACGTTACTGTTGCTACTGCGCATTCACGTAAAGTCATGCGTCAAGAATAAACCAGGTCACTCTGTAGCACACTTATGCATACACACATACTTATGTAGTACACTTATAATATCACAACACATCCTACTAGGCTGTTCAACGAATTTTCCTTTTGTTTTTTAGTAACTAGCATTCAAATTTTAACATGTAACTTTTTTTTTTACATACATACAGTGCATTCGGAAAGTATGACAATGCACATTAGAGCAGAAATTAAAAAAAAAGTGAAAGGGGTCTGTATGATTTCTGAATGCACTGAAGATTGTACAAAGAATGATCCGTGTCAGTAAACACTACTAAAACATTACTATGTGCCATGACACATGTACACTATATAGACAAAGGATACCAGACTGTAAGATTCATGTTTATTTTTTAGTAAGTTGTTCATCAGTTCACATCAATGCAAAAATATACAGCTTGGTCTCTGCTGTACACCAACCGGTACGAAAATATAAATGTTTTATAAGAAATGTTTTCATTATAATATAATAAAATTGTCTTAGGACTAAAATTATGATGAACAGTTTTGCACTCAAGTCTTCATCAATTAACAGTTGATAACTTCAGCAATAGTTTCATCTTAAAACTTGTGAAAAAGTGACTCTGATGATTATATTCATAAGTTGCTCCTAAGCTAACTTTTTAACTATATAACATAAAAAGTGAATCTATTTATAATTGCAAATGCACACACACACACACACACACACACACACACACACACACACACACACTCTCTCTCTCTCTCTCTCTCTCTCTTTCAAGTCCCTATCCTGATCGTAACTAGACAACACTCACCCAGGAGACTTTCTTGCTCTTGAGTGATTTGGGCATGGCCGTGTGATGACTCAAAGGAAAGGCCTCAGCCTCACACTCACTGCGATGTTGTCATGGACTGGTTCCAAGAGCAAGTCGAGAGGGTCCATGTGGAGCTCCATTTAAATCAGCTCTGAGCGCGTGATGTGTCAGAAATATCTCCTATATTTTAGCTTCATATAACCATTGAAACAATAACCCAGTTTCGGGAACTTCACTGGTAGCTAAAATCTAAGCAGGAATGATGGCATAATAAACAGACCAAGAAAACGAGAAAGTGCCGAAAATACTTTCTCCTTGGAAGGTGATAACGGATCCTGTGAAGCAAGGTGAGAAACCTCCCATTATGCTTCCTTTTTGTTGCCCATGGAAACTCTCAACAATGAGGTGGGAGACATTTGAAGATGTAAAACTCCACCCAGCTGGGACTGAGAAAGACCACCAATTATGGAGCGAGGATTTGGCAGCTGCTGCCACGCATGAGACAGGTATTACTACAGAAATACATGGAAAGGGGTGGGGAGACAGTTGACATGGAGTAAGCGGTGACAATGAGGTAAACTGGGGATTATGCATTTACAATGTGCATAGGGCTTGGGGCATAGAGATTTCTACATGCAGAACATAAAAAACCCCAGCTTTACCCAAATCTGTCCCAATCTTTACATGTTCACGTCCTCATTGAAATTAAATATCCTCTTTTTCTTTCTGTCACCATTGTTTTCACATTGCTGAGTCTTTCATTTTTGTTTTGCACTGCTTTGGAGGGAAAAGGTGATTCAGCAGGAACATAGAAGTCACGTTTAGTGAACAGAAAATGCTGAATGTTGAAACTAAAATTCTCTCTTGTCATCTCCCATCGATTATATCGCTTTCACTTTAGCAATAAAATCTCTTCGCTGGACCACCTTGCTGCATTCTTACTTTATTTTACACTTCCATTCGACCACTTTGTTCACTCAATACCATTACCACTGCATTCTTCCATCAGTTCCTTTTTCTCGCCTCCCTGCAAGCTGCTAGTGTTTTTGTGCCTGTATAATTCACACACATACACGCACACACACGCACACGCACACACATGCACACACACACATGCACGCACACACACATTGTGGAAGCTTTGGACTATTTGGAACGGATATATAATGGAAATCAAGGCTGCTCATTATTATTTTTAGCAGTGTGAATTATGTAATGTTTGGGCACTGATACAGTTAATGACACCACACACACACACACACACACACACACACACACACACACACACACACTATTGGTAATTAGACCTTTAACCATCTGTCTCTGGGCTTAATGTAAATGCAGATAAAATTCACTAATATATATATATATATATATATATATATATATATATATATATATATATATATATATATATATATATATATATACACGCACACACACATGTTTGCACTGCTATGCTTCTAAGCAGCTTTCTTTAACATTATTATAAATGCAGCTATGAATACACTTTCTAAACCTCAATCTAACCATGACCATAACATCTCAATCCAAACTTTTTGGCCCTTTTTTTACATAAAGGTTGCAAATTTGTAGGGCAGTTTTCCTTGTGTTGACCAGGCCAATGCTTGCACAAGGTCAATCTTATTAGATATCCATATCCTTTTGGGCATCATATCACAAGATCTAAAACATAAAAACTTGTATAGGCTGATGAGAGTGGAGCATAATGTTATCTTTTGCCATTATAGCCCATATGTCTCAAGGTTCAAAATGCTGAAATTTTTATACAGTGAGGAAAATAAGTATTTGAACACCCTGCTATTTTGCAAGTTCTCCCACTTAGAAATCATGGAGGGGTCTGAAATTGTCATTGTAGGTGCATGTCCACTGTGAGAGACATAATCTAAAAAAAAAATCCAGAAATCACAATGTATGATTTTGTAACTATTTATTTGTATGATACAGCTGCAAATAAGTATTTGAACACCTGTCTATGAGCTAGAATTCTGACCCTCAAAGACCTGTTAGTCTGCCTTTAAAATGTCCACCTCCACTACATTTATTATCCTAAATTAGATGCACCTGTTTGAGGTCGTTAGCTGCATAAAGACACCTGTCCACCCCATACAATCAGTAAGAATCCAACTACTAACATGGCCAAGACCAAAGAGCTGTCCAAAGACACTAGAGACAAAATTGTACACCTCCACAAGGCTGGAAAGGGCTACGGGGAAATTGCCAAGCAGCTTGGTGAAAAAGGTCCACTGTTGGAGCAATCATTAGAAAATGGAAGAAGCTAAACATGACTGTCAATCTCCTCGGACTGGGGCTCCATGCAAGATCTCACCGTGGGGTCTCAATGATCCTAAGGAAGGTGAGAAATCAGCCCAGAACTACACGGAGGAGCTGGTCAATGACCTGAAAAGAGCTGGGACCACCGTTTCCAAGGTTACTGTTGGTAATACACTAAGACGTCATGGTTTGAAATCATGCATGGCACGGAAGGTTCACCTGCTTAAACCAGCACATGTTCAGGCACGTCTTAAGTTTGCCAATGACCATTTGGATGATCCAGAGGAGTCATGGGAGAAATTCATGTCTTCAGATGAGACCAAAATAGAACTTTTGGGTCATAATTCCACTAAATGTGTTTGGAGGAAGAAGAATGATGAGTACCATCCCAAGAACACATCCCTACTGTGAAGCATGGGGGTGGTAGCATCATGCTTTGGGGGTGTTTTTCTGCACATGGGACAGGGCGACTGCACTGTATTAAGGAGAGGATGACCGGGGCCATGTATTGCGAGATTTTGGGGAAACAACCTCCTTCCCTCAGTTAGAGCATTGAAGATTGGTCGAGGCTGGGTCTTCCAACATGACAATGACCCGAAGCACACAGCCAGGATAACCAAGGAGTGGCTCTGTAAAAGCATATCAAGGTTCTGGCGTGGCCTAGCCAGTCTCCAGACCTAAACCCAATAGAGAATCTTTGGAGGGAGCTCAAACTCCATGTTTCTCAGCGACAGGCCAGAAACCTGACTGATCTAGAGAAGATCTGTGTGGAGGAGTGAGCCAAAATCCCTCCCGCAGTGTGTGCAAACCTGGTGAAAAACTACAGGAAACATTTGACATCTGTAATTGCAAACAAAGGCTACTGTACCAAATATTAACATTGACTTTCTCAGGTGTTCAAATACTTATTTGCAGCTGTATCATACAAATAAATAGTAAAAAAAAATCATACATTGTGATTTCTTGATTTTTTTTTTTTTAGATTATGTCTCTCACAGTGGACATGCACCTACGATGACAATTTCAGACCCTCCATGATTTCTAAGTGGGAGAACTTGCAAAATAGCAGGGTGTTCAAATACTTATTTTCCTCACTTTAACTTTTTATAAGTGGTGCCCCACTGGTTTATAGACCAAAAGCAATTGGCACAAACTAACATAATCATTACTTAGCCAGTAATATAATCAATTTGTGCTTAAAGTCTGGAACCCACAGACATCATTTTTCCTAGTGATGTCTTTATTTCCTGCTTGCCCATGAGGCATTTTGACTGCAGTTTTATATCATTCTGATACATGTTGATCTCTGTGTCTCAGAATATTGTGTTAGAACTGTAAACTGTAAGAAGTTATAGGCAAACTATAACTGTCCTAATTTTATGAGGTTTACTAGAGTTTTGCATCTTATGGTAAACCCATTGTATTTCCAGGGCACCAGTTCATTCTTTCCTATTAGGAATATCACTATACACTTGATTTGGGCACGCCTAATGTTTTTGCTATCACTCCAATTTTTCAGCCTAATGATGGCTTGCTTCAATTGCAGTTCCAGCTGCTTGGAATTCATATTAAGTTCACAGTAAGAGATTCCATATGCAGAGCGCAAGAAAAACTCTAGACGTTTTATATGCTTATTGAAGGTGAGAACACAATTACAATAATATTCTAATTCTTTTTAACACACCTATATAATGAGTTGTAAATCCTTTAATCCAATTTGGATTTGGAATGTCCGAAGAGCAAACCTAAAAAATATTGAGCAAATACTGATTACCGAAAAATATAGAACTGCTACACCATTGTCCAAATTATTATGAACCTTTCTTTATATCCACTAACCAATGAAATCAGTCAATTTTTAAGATTGCCCAGCCCAATCAACATCCACATCCACAACATCCACACTCTCCAAATACACAACGATTAAAACAGGTGGTTACAAGGTAAAGGCAATATCTATGATGCCCTCTAGTGAGTGACTGTAGTACATTTTTGACTCCATACACACCTAGAATTCAGATTCATTCAGAGTTTTGGTTGCTGTATTCATGCAAACATTTTGTTCCTTTGCAAAAAGTACATTTTTAAACATTAATAGATGATGATCAGAGTTAACTGAGAGATAGCACTGACAAGCTTCCTCAAGCTCTTCATTTACCAGTACTGTAGATGGCATAGAATGTCTGAAATGTTTATCTAATTGTTCAAACAAAGAAGCATTGTAGAATAAGAACAAGAACAAGAATTGTAGATTGTAACATTATTGTAATCTACTACATTACCACAGCTTCTACATTAACAGATTTACATTATCTGACAAATATACACCGTATACAGTACAGACCAAAAGTTTATATATATTATATATACAGTACAGACCAAAAGTTTGGACACACCTGCTCATTCAAAGAGTTTTCTTTATTTCAATGACTATGAAAATTGTAGAGTCACACTGAAGGCATCAAAACTATGAATTAACACATGTGGAATTATATACATAACAAAAAAGTGAACTGAAAATATGTCATATTGTAGGTTCCTCAAAGTAGGCATCAAGAGAATGCCAAGAGTGTGCAAAGCAGTAATCTAAGCAAAAGGTGGCTACTTTGAAGAACCTACAATATGACATATTTTCAGTTGTTTCACACTTTTTTGTTATGTATATAATTCCACATGTGTTAATTCATAGTTTTGATGCCTTCAGTGTGAATCTACAATTTTCATAGTCATGAAAATAAAGAAAACTCTTTGAATGAGAAGGTGTGTCCAAACTTTTGGTCTGTACTGTATGTAAGGTACACCCCTAACATTTCAGCAGCCATTTTATTACATGTTCTTAAGGGACAATACTACAGAAATAATATTTTTATTTATTTCTCACTAAAACAAAACAACAACAGAGCCGATCAGTCAACACATACAGCATACACTCAAGCATATTAATACCAACAATATAATGCTAATATGAGAAAGTGACCATGGAAAGGCAAAGGACAACTCAAAACAAGAGGGAAACAATTACAAATGAGTAAACAAAACAAAACACAAAAAAGAAAAACATAAATCAGGGCTAGGGTCTTGCCTGTAGAGTAAGTAAATCCCACAAAGGGGCCCATATCCACCAGAATACATCGGATTTATTCTGCAAGTCATACGTAAGGTTTTCCAAAGAGAGAAGATTAGCCATTTGTGCTAAACACATCTTTAAAGTTGGTACCTGTGGTTATGACTATAGAATAAGTATCCATTTCTTTGCCAAATAAGTAAAAACTTTCTTTCGGCTACTCCTATTAGGGGTCGCCACAGCGGACCATCTGCATGTTTGATTTGGCACATGTTTTTACGCTGGATGCCCTTCCTAACACAACCCTCCCCATTTATCCGGGGTTGGGACCGGCACTAAGGCTTGCGCAACCCTAATGGCTGGGGTTGGTTTCCTGACCGGGGATTGAACCCGGGCCGCATCGTTGAGAGCGCCGCATCCTAACCACTAGACCACCAGGAAACCTATAAATAATGATATTTAATAAAGACTGTGAGTCAGTAGAGAAATCCAATGATGTTTTGCAATTTAGTAAATAGATAGTTGGAGACAAAGTAAAATTTCTATCCAGGGTCTTTTAAACCATATCATGTACCTCATGCCAAAAAGGTTTGATATTCTTACAGTCCCAAAATAAATGCATCAACGTTCCTCTTTCAGATTTGCATTTAAAACACATCTGAGATACATTTGGGTACATTTTGTGGAGGCGTACTGGGGTATGATATATCCTGTATATAAATGTTACGTTTTGCTCATGCACAGAGCTTGAGATTGATTTATGAAAAACCTCCTCACGTATAGAGAGCTATTCGTCATCAGTAAATGACTGGCCCATATCCCTTTCCCAAACCTTTCTCAAAGTATCCAAAGGAGAAGAGTTTCCTGATAACAGAGAATACAGATATGAAATCTGCCCCTTTAGTGCCCCCGGAAGAAAAAGACTATTTTCAACATCAGAAAAAAAATTCACAGCGAATTTTCCCCTGTCTCATTTCAGACTGAAGAAAATCTTAAGACTGGGGGAAACATTTTAAGTATTTGCATTTCGCACTGGTGGATTATAACCAGGTTATCTGACCCTGACCCACAGCACGAGGACTCAACTTTTTGATCGACCCTTGTGAGGCCTATTCTTGGAAAACCTCTGTATGATGCTGGCCACTGTACTGTAACTCAGTTTCAGGTTGTTACAAATCTTGTTAAAGCCTACGCCATCTTTGTGGAGAGCAACAATTTTAATTCTGAAATTTCCGAGTTCTTTGCCATTAGTTGTCATGTTGAAAATTCAGTGGTCAGTATAATAGAATTGTATGCAAAGCACCAAATTTTAACTGCTCTACTACAAGATACACAAATTTGGATGGTCCTGTCAAGCAGACAAAATCATGAACATGATGAATAGGACCTTTGGCTTTGCATGGTTAATCAAAGTTACTTCAGATGACTGTAATTGTGCTTGTGTTTGTAGTATAAGTGACTTCACATCTGACTTTACACTACATTTTAAGTGCTTATTTATATTGTCTTTTTTTTTCATCAAACTGGCAGAGTGAATACATTACCCTTCAGCCCCTGCGCGTCACATGACCGGTCATGTGTCACTGAGCACTCACACCTGTTTTGTGTTGTCATTATTTAGCGCCCCCTACTTAAGTACCGGTTGTCAAGGTTTGTCTTGTCTTATGTCTGTGTCGTTGTGTGATCTATGTGTCATCGATGTATGAGTTTGAGAAACTTCATTAGGTTTTATCAGACACACACACACACCCCTCACACACACACCAATACATTTTTTTTAATCACCAAGCATTTGTTTTACTTATGCACCAAGTCTCAAATCAAGCACCAAAATCTGCCAGAATGCGGTTATCCGGCCATTAAAACCGTCCGTGTGAAAACATAGCAACGGTTCTGTTTTATGTCCTTATGATTTCCGTAATCTTTTCCTTGAAAACATTTACAAGAATATTACAAGAAAAATGTCTTCATGCTCTATGTTGAGTTTGGTTTCACTTATAATAAACATACATTTGTGTAAAGCATCCATATTTGTCCACGCCCATGTTGATTAGAGTATTAAAAACTTACAAAGTATTAATTTAAGGTACATTTAAAACAGATAAAAATGTGCAATGAAGTTGCGATTGATCACAAGTTAACTCATGCCAATCGTGCGATTAATCACGATTAAATATTTGAATTTATTGACAGCCTTAATATATTTCTATGTAGGCTAATATACAGCAATTAACTGGAACAGAAACAGCTGTGTAGAAGGCTTCAATCTGGGTGAAGATCAGCCAGATTCTGCTACTAGGGTGAGGTTGTGGAAGACAGTTACTTGTCACAGGACAGACGCCATGGCAAGATTCAGCACAGCAACAAGATTTGAGGAAGTTATACTGCATCAGCAAGGTCTCTCCCAGGCAAATATTTGAAAGCAGACAGGGGTTGCAAGATGTGCTGGTAATACTTTTTTTGAAGAAGCACAAAGAAATGGGAAATGGGAAGCACCATAGACCGGCAGCAAAGTGGTCGGGCAAGGAATGCACCAAATGAAAGACACATCATTCTTACTTCTATTCAACATTGTTGTCCAGCAGTGCCATCAGCAAAGAGCTAGCGAAAACCAGTGGGACCCATGTACACCCATCAACTGTCTGAAGAAGTCTGGCCAGAAGTGGTCTTCTTAAATTGCAGCCAAAAAGCCATATCTCTATAGTATAAACAAAGCTAAGCGACACAACTAAGCATGAAAACATATTAACTGCAGAAAAATGTGGAGATTTGGTCAGGATTAATGGTGTCCTCAATGCTGAGAAACAGAAAGAAAAAAAACTTCAGAACAAGAACAAGAAGTCCTTCAAATAATGGTGTGGACCCCACAAAGCCATGATCTCTCCAAAATGTTTGGAAGAACCTGCCTGCTGAGTTATTTTAAATCTGTGTAGCTAGAAGAATTGATGCTGTTTTGCAGGCAAATCATGGTCATATTAAATATTGTTTTGGTTTGGATTTCTTTTTTGTTTATTTATTTTCCATTGAGCTTTAACCATTTTTGGAGAAAGGAAAATACAATGGCTATCAATATATCAAACACACACACACACACACACACACACACACACACACACACACACACACACACACACACACACACACATTTTGAGAGAGATAACGGCTTTAGTTTTGCATCATGCTTTCCAGCCTGCTGGTTTAAACACTTCTATGTGGACCTTTGTCTCACTCTTTCCATAGCAGTGAACATCTCCCTGTAAGCTCATTAAATGCATTTATTTCCCTCTGGTATGTCAGGAAAAAGTCTTCATACCCTTTTAGTACTCCTGAAGGCTTAACAGGAATGCTGACACGCTGCCAACAAGCTTTTTGTCTCTCTCAATTAAATATACGACACAACCATCCTTATGGAGATGTATCTCGCTAATACGGATATAAAAATCTAACACATAAAAGCTTAATTAATTTAAATAGATAGATAAAAACAAGTCTACTTAAATGCATTTTTCATGCATTTTAAGTCCATTGCATGTTGCCTTGTTTAGGAGGCTTGTCTTTTAGACCTTTTCTGTGAAGCAAAAACACTGTGACTAATTGAATATATTAATAATAATAAAAAGTAAATAATATTGTGTACACACATTATGAATTGACCTTGGTTTATAATTTTGTGACATTTGTGGTACATGCCAAAGTAAAATCCACATGAATATCAGGACCAAAGATTTCCCAGAATAACATTGCCCAGAGCATCACACTGCCTCTGCCAGCTTACATTCTTCCCATTGCACATCCTGGTGCCATCTCTTCTGCAGGTAAGTGACGCACACACACTTGGCCATAGAAATTATGTAAAAAAAAAAAAAAATTCATCAGACCAGACCACCTTCATCAATTGAATCTTGCTAATGTTCTGAAGTTCACTTGATATTTCATGACCTTTGAGGGCATTTGATTTTTTTGCTTTGTGCTCACAGTGTATGGGCTGGATCACTGTGACACTCAATAGAATAATGCAGTTGCTTAAATGAATTAAAGCACTAATGATTGAATGAATGAACGAATGTTATTAAATGTGCTGCATCAAGGGCTATTTTTAATCTGACAGATGTGATAAATACAACTGACTTCTCAAGGCACCCACACCAACCTACTGGAAATGTGTTAGTGAGTGACAAAGTTTCCTTTTGTAATATCCACTAGTAAAACATTTAAAAAATTTGAGAAATCTTAGAATGTGTCTTTGGATTACAATAGTATGCACAATGTCTTACTTTCCTTAATCAGGAATTCTTGTAAATATCTCTTTTCTTACATGTTGCATCTTTATACCATGTGCTTTCATATTGCTGCAGTGTGCTTGTTTCCACTCACTCGCTCACTCTTTTCTGTCTTTCTATATTTTTTAATACACATTTCTTTTTCCTATCTGCCTTTTTTTGTTTCAGGACCTTATTAAAAAAACAGGCAGTTGCATTACAAACTTCAAAATTTGAAAATACATTTTAAGCTATTTAGCAATTGAATTTAGCTAATTTTAAATGGTTTCAATAATGTCATTTTTTACTCTGCTAATTGCACAGAGCTTAAGAAGATCATATTACAACATTTTAGAATATTACAGAAAAGTGTAAATGGCTTATTGCCAAACCAAAGGTAATTGATCATGTGTAGATGTATATTACAACCACCAGAGTGCAGTATTACATTACACTAAGTACATCAGAAACAAAAAGAACAAATAATTCAAAACACAATAGCAAATGGGTTTAGACCTTTGGGATTAAATTCTAGAATAATCACAGGCTTGCACAGGTTCAGGTTTTTGCTATGCAACATTGTTTCCTAATAAAATGTTTTTTAAAAGTAAAATAAGGTGAAAGGAGCTGTCCTCGGGTACAAAAAATGAAAGAGAAAATCACTCTATTGCAATTTCATATTAAATTTGGACAAAAATTCCTGACATTAAAACAGCTTTAGATCCAAATTTTGTTACAGAAAAAAGGTTAATATTAAAGAGCTTTACATAAAATAATAATAATAAAAAAAATACTGTTGATTTCATATGCTCAGGGACACATATTTACTCTGCTTTTATTTCAGATCAGATGTAATGTTAAGATACGCTCTTAGGAATTCTCTCCTTAGTAGGACTGAAAATAAAGAGAGAGTGCATGTGTGTGGTTGGCAGTATCTTATTTAAGACCCTCCTTGTGGGTGAGATCTGATATGAACACAGCAAAGCAGAGCCATATGGAAGTTTAAAAATGCAGACCAGGGGGCAGTCTTAAAGCCAATTCAGAAAATAATTATTAAGATGACTGTGTTCATTCTAATCATATTTAAGCCTCCTCATTTTCTTTTCCATGTAAAACAATCTTAGCACTAAGATATTGCCCTCTTTTGTCATTCAGACAAATAACAAGCCAGTTATAGATGACAAAAATAAATAAAATACATTACTTTTTCTGCTGCATTCAGGTGTGTCCAAGAAGAAAATACATCACCATTTTCTCAGAGAAGCAATTTCTGCTCATTCATCTAGGAAGGGTTATCTACAAACAATTGCACATTTTAACAGTGAGAAGGATTGCTGACAAATAAAAAAATCTAAACAGTTGCCAATCTTCCCAGCTCATGCCAACTGTCAAGAATGGTGGTAAAGGAGTGATGTTTTGGGCTTGTTTTGTAAACACAGACACAGAGACAATAATCCCAATCAAACCAGAAAATTACATTGGAATGGCTAAAGAAGTAAAAAATAAATATGTACTTATCAAGTAGGCACATCCAAGTCCAACCCTTAAACCCAATAAGATGCTGAGGCAGGATCCTAAGGGAGCTGTCCATAAACAAATGCCGTTAAACCTCAACGAAATGAAGCAAATTTGAAATGAAGAGTAGGCCACAATTTCTCCAAAATTATGTGAAAGAATGATAACACATACAGAAAATATTTTACTTTGAGTTACTGTTGCTTTTTTCAATCTGGATTATGGCATGGTAACAAATCCACCTTAGCTGGCTCCACACCAATTAACAATTTTACGTAAGGCTATTTCTGATTGCTGAGCCCCTCATCCTATAATTAAATCTAGCTCAGAAAACCTATTTGAACTGCTTGTACCATATTCTTTTGGTCACTACCCTAATCTTACCTTACCTAAAGATAGGAAGACCAAATGACACAGTAAAAGAGAGTTTTATCCACAAACTAAACTCTTGCTATACCACTTAATAGTGGCTAATCAATTTGTCATGGATCCTTATTACTCAATCTTACACCACGACTTAATCCATTACACCTGGAAAAGATTCCAAGAAACCTCCTCCACCAGTGGCAAAGTCACTCCCTTCACTTGAAGAGACCACTTAACTGTTACAAGAAAAAAATCTGGCCACAGACATGGAGGTACAGACCTTTATTCCAGCACCTTCACACTCATCGCTGAATTGTTAGATTGCTTATGCATGCATGGAGATCCGCTACAGGTGATAATAAAAGAACTAACATGTAAATACCAGAGATGCTACCTCTATTCCCCTGCTCCATAGTGGACATCTCAAACAAATCTTGGTATCATGTCCATGAAAGTGATACACATGAAAGTGATAAGAGACATGACACAAGACACAAGCCTGGATAACACAAATGTTAAACTTAAAACCATGAATGGGGAAACAACACTATTTACATCCATACAGATAGCAGACTGCACAAAGTAAGGACTTAAATACCCTGCACTCTTGCAATACCTTCTGCAATAACTGTCAAGACAAATGATGTGTCTTACCCAAATCAACATAACAAATGATAGAAATGGCAACAGACTGTTTGCTGGTGCTGATTTCTTTCCGATAATTGGAGCAGATTTTCTAACTCCAACTAACATTAAACATTACCACACAACCTAAGCCTTCTCCATTGCTGTCAATAACTCTGGCTAAATACCAGCATTTAATGTCTTTTATCCGCTATCGCAACCTCAACCACTGACCCCAAAACATCTAAAATTGTGAATGGTTTGTCTTCCACTTTTGAGCTTCTGAATTGTTGAAACATATTAGGGTCTACCTCAAAATCTTTTCTATGATCTTTACTAACTCCTCCACTAACTAAACCTTTTATTTTTCTCCAATTTGTTCTGCATCAGTTATGGCTCTCCTTTATGTCGCAGATGAATCAGGAAAGCCCCCTGTGAATTTTACACAGAAGCCCTTCTTTAACTTCATGGCTTCTTTCACCAGTGGTGTTCACTGACACATCCTAAAGTTAATGCCAACAGCCTTCTGGCCACAGTCTTTATAATGGTTTGATAAAGTGGTTTGATAGTGTCCCTGCCAAAAAAACAAGCATTGATTAATTTCTAAAAACAGCACATGCCACAGAAATTGTGGTTTCTCTCACACTATAGCAATGCGCCAATTTGTCAAATTTTGAAGTATTAATTAATGACAGATCATACATTTAGCAATTTATAGGTACATGGAATGTTGTGGGATGACTGCAAGGCATCATCTATGTTACAACTAATGTAACTGAGAAAGTGAAAAGTGATTATAAATACAGAATGTTTCCTAAGAAAAACTTTTATTTACGGTAATTAATTTACAATTTGCGGCATTTTGCAGACGCCCTTGTCCAGAGCGACATACAGAAGTGCTTTGAGTCTCTAGCAATGAATAAATCTATACTGGTACTCTAGATTACAAACTTATGACAAATCGGCCTACAACTCTGTTTTTTTTTTAACAACGCAAACTTGGAAAGTGTTAGTTTAAGTGTTTCAGAAAGAGGAAGATCTTCAACCGTCGCTTGAAGATAGCCAGGGACTCTGCTGTTCAGACATCTAGGGGAAGTTCATTCCACCACCTCAGTGCCAAAACAGAGAAGAGCCTTGAAGTATACTTACCTCTTACCCTGAGAAATGGTGGTACCAGTCAAACAGTGCTGGAGGATCTCAGACAGCGTGGTGCAGTGTGAGGTGTGATGAGGTCTCTGAGGTAAGATGGCGCTGGTCCATTTTTGGCAAGCATCAGTGTTTTGAATCTGATACGTGCAGCTACTGGAAGTCAGTGGGGGAAGCGCAACAGTGGGGTGGTGTGGGAGAACTTGGGCAGATTGAACACAAGTCACACAGCTGCGTTTTGGAGCTTAATATGTGCTCACCAGCAACTTGTGAAGGAATCTTTCATAACATGGTTTGCATTGTTCCAATTTATAATGCACTGACTATTTTGACAGCTGCTAGGAACATTTAAACATGAAATGATTTAAGATATTAAGAAAAGTATTGCATTTGAAAGTGATGGGAAAGAAATAGTGCAGTGCACATTATCATGACTATAAGTTATCCAGTTCTACCCCTTCAACAAGAGCTCATTTGGTAGTCAATTAGCTAAGCCCATGCACACAGATTTATACCGTTGCCTCTGCATGCTATCATGTCATTCATGTCCAATACAAACATTAGTTTTGCTCATACAATGCAATGCTTTGATCTGTGACTCTTTAATACACCACAAAGTGCCAACATTAATGGACCGGCTATCATTATCACTGAGACTGAAAGAATAAAAAAATTAATAGATTTTAAATAAATAACTGCTATAATTATTATCAGTGTTGGGCAGTAACTAATACTGTAACGTGTTACTTTTAAAAATAAAGTAACTCCGTTACCGTTACCGTATGGTGCGTTACCCGTTACTTTTTTAAATGAATTAATTTCGGCTGAAGTGTAGACTACAGCCTAACCTGCTTACAGCAGCGTCGCATTGTAGGATTGGTGGATAAACCACTGTAAACACGAAGAAGATGCACTGTAGGATTGGTGGATTACCCTCTGTAAACACGAAGAAGACACGCTGTGGGCATGTCTCCGTTTATTCAGGGCTGTGCGGCAGTAATGGCGAGTCGAGGCGAGAGCAAGATGAGTTTCTCAAAGTGGAAATATGATCATTATTTCACTTTAGTTGAGTATAAAGACAAAAACTTTTAAGTCAAATGTAAGCTGTGTCTTTCTGGTTCGAAGCTCGTATCTACTGCGATAAACAGCAACTCCAATCTGTTGAAGCTCCTCCAGGAACAGTAAAAATTACTCTGTGTTTAAGTCAGTTTTGTGTTTGTAGACCATAAGGCATAAAAGGGCATTAATGGGAACATTAAAGAACGTTCTTTAAAAAAGTAACTAAAAAGTTACTTTTAACAGTAACGCATTACTTTTTGGTGTAAGTAATCAACAAAGTAATTGAGTTACTTTTTGAATGAAGTAACGAGTAACTGTAACTAGTTACTATTTTTTTGTAACGAGCACAACACTGATTATTATATAAAAAAACATATACAAATTACTGTTATATACATATCATTTGATAGGTGAACTGCGTATTGCAATTTTGAAAAATGCTTACGTTATAAAGATGTTTGGCTAATGAATATATATAGAATTGATAATTCAAATGATCAGAAGAAATTAGCTTTTCTTGCTAGTGCAATGCAAATGAAAAAGAGCCAGCTATATTGTCTTCTTTTCTCAAATGAACTGACCTTTCTGAGCTGAGTATAGAGGTAGGTGTAAAGAGTATGATGGCACACCATCTCCCACTTATCACCCCATGACCCTCCCAGTCATTGATTGGTTGCATACATGCCCACAGGCATGATGGGAGTCTGACTCATTGCCTGCTGGGTAAAAGTAAATATCTGATTGCTGACACCGCCAACTGAGTCAGAACAAAGTTACAAAGGAAATATGTCTTTAAAAAAATGTAAAGCCCTTGGGTCCATGGTGCACTTGAACTATAACTAAGCTCTCAGTGGTAGGGAAAGTGGTAAGGAAATGGTACAACAAGGTCACTGGCTGGCTTATGATGACAGAAGAACAATGTAAAAACCTTTTTCTCTCATGACATCCGAATAGTTACGGGAAGCGGGGTTATTTCAAGAAACATAGTAATGGAATGCTTATTTCTTCCGCCGGTTAGTCAAACATGACAATTTCCTCATCGCCTTGTCTTTTTTATCTTTTTCTCATGGTCTTTCTCTTAATCTATGCCTGTAACTCTACAAAACTGGAGATTTTATACAGTGTATATTGTCATAAAACGTCATACTGTCAATTCAGCAAAGATAAAATTTCATGAAATCACAGTTATGATAGACACCCTATAAACCTAACAATATTCAAACACAAACTTACTCCATGGGTAAATAAAACAAATCATTAGAAACCTGAATATATTCATCTTTGTTTGTGGATAATGTGTGTGTGTGTATGTCAGTGTTCCTTAAAAGGCAGAAGCACGCCTGCAGAGGGTTGTGTTGAGGAGAAGAGAAGAGCAGAGCAGCGGGTCAGAGCAACAAAGACCAGACGCCTCCCAGATCATAAACACTGTGTTCCTGCAGGAGCACCTCTGCTTTATGACATACACACACTCAAGCATACAAACATTTACACTCTACACACAGTACTTCACACGGTCTTACAGGAAAACATTGATCACTTTCTCTGACAGTTCAGCTAACCAGTGCCAAGCATGCTAGTGTGCTTATGTGTGTCTCTATTAACCTGCACTATACAACCTAAGCATTACCTGGAGCTTCTATTCAGCTTGTGTAACTGCAGGTAGGAGTCTGGAAAAAAATAATCGCCCACATTGACATCTATGCTTATCAGTGGCCACCAACACAGTCTTACACAGTACAGAGGGAAAGCCAGATGGTAAGTGATTATGTAAGTAGTTCAAGTATAATAAAGCTCTTCAACTGTACTTGATTAAAAGTACATTGTCGCAGTCCACCACATCAAGCGCTTGAAACAATTCTATCATTGTGATTTTAAAGTCACATTTACATCTGCTCTGTGAGTTACACATACAATCTAAACTGCAAGTAATAGTAGTCTTCTTACCTGGCGCACAATGCTGTTGTAGGTCGTGTCTGAGCTAGTACTTCCATCAGAACCTTTGAACCTTCCTTTTCTGCCCAGTTTTCTCCTGTGACACTGTAAAAAATGTAGGAAAATCGTGAATGAACCATTTTTATTTTGAGACGAAACTATAATCGTAAACCAAATTAGTGCTATTCGGTTTACATGTCTCCAATGGCAACCGTGAAACATTCCTGATCTAAAATGACCTTTTTAAATAGCGTATTCCCTAAAGCCATGTAAAGTTTTGCCAAGTAGGGTGGGCATGTTTTATTTTAGTACTGTCAACCCCAGTTAAAACTAAGACAAACAGAATTCAGAGTAAGAATAGAGCAAGAGAAAGGGAGAGAAAGTGAAAGAGAGACAAACAGATGGAAAAATATGCAGACAGAAAGATCCAAAGCCAAAGATTAATGGCCATTATCCCCACATTTTTTCTTTGTTTAATTTGTAACTACAATAATTGTTTGTAGTGTCACATTTGTTGTCATAGCTGTTAGCACTTTACTGAATTACAACGGCTCATGCTGCTTTTTTTAAAACACATCTATCACATATTATTACTAACTATGTTCAGTGCAAAAGTATTCAGAATTATTGTTTTTATGCATTGGTAATATTGATGTACTTCCACGCAAGCAGATGAGCCGAGTGGGGATTACAAGGTAAAATAGCACTATGATATGTACAGAGCAGAAGGATTGCATAATCAGAACTGGAAAACACTCCACTATGTTTATAGTTCTCAAAGTGGGGTCTGTAGATCACATTTGTGTGGTATGTGCTGTATGTCCAGGGAATCATCTCTACATGTAGTGAAAATGGCGCTAGCTTCTGCAAGGGAAGGAAGTGCTGCAGGGATGCAGGTAGTGTGGCCTGGAGAGGCAGCGTCTCATTCCCTCGGTGAACCAGAGGGAACTTGAGTCTAAGCCAGACTGACCAGTCCCTGCCTAGTCTGGATGGGAGCAGCTAGGTCGAGAGGACAGAGGTGACAGAAGTGGCTGTAGAACCTGACAAAGGTCAGTGGGGTAGACCAGCCTGCAGGGTTGCAGATGTCTTGGAAAGATGCTCCAGGGGACAAGGACTTGGAGGCTGCCACACTTTGAGTGGAGTGAGCTCTGACCCCGATAGGTACGAGAAGACAGCGGACTCATAAGAGAATAAGATAGCATCCACAATCCACCTATATATATAGGGACCGTAGCAGACAAACAGCTGCTCCAACTTTCTCCACAGCTCTGTTTGGTGGACCTATGTGTAAGCTTTTTCTGGTCAGGTGCCTGAAAGGAAGTAAGGGTAGAATGCCAACGGGTTGTGAGAAAACTGAGAGTTTGGGGTAGAGAAAGGCACTGGCCACACCTGGGGTAATCTCCAGGAAAGACAGGGCCACTGAGAGGGCCTGAAGGTCCCCGACCCTCTTTATGGAGGATGTGTGGAAAAAAAAAAATCTTAACTGTAAGAAGTGTCAAGGGCACCTTGGGCAAGGGCTCGAAGGGAGGATTAGGCAGAGCCTCCAGAACAACGGCCAGGTCCCACACAGGCACTCTAGGTTGCGCTTGAGGCCTCAGCCTCTGGGTACCACAGAGGAAACATGTTACTAACAGATCCTTGCCCAATGACTGTTTAGCGAGCAGAGCACAAAAAGCTGCAATAGCAGACAGATAACCTCTCAGGGTGGAAAGAGACAACCCTATGTTGAACTGTTCCTAAAGGAATTCCCACACTAAACCAACCAGGCAGTTAACTGGATCCAACCACATAGTAAACAAGTACCACTTTGTGGCATATGACCTCCTCATGGAGGGAACTCTGGATTGTAAAATAGTCTCTGATTACACAAGTGATATAGAGCATGGACACATGGAAGTGTTCCCAAAGCGTTGTTGATGCAGCTCGAGTTCCTGAAGGGGAACTGTGATTCTTAAATACAAGCTTCCAGTCTAATAATGCCCAATGTAAAGCAATAAATAAAATAATAAAACCTAAGAAAACTGATGTCAATATAATACAAAATATTCTATATCTATATTGTAACATAATGTACCTCAACCTGTAAATGATGTCAGGGCATAATTTGCTCCAATGAGTCTACTAAACAATTGAGATGTTAGATGCATGTGCCAAATATGTCCATTTAAATACAGACTGTATTGAAATACAATGCTCATTACGGGTGATAACACTGATAAATATTTTTACACTGGAATCACTTAATTTGGAGAAAAATCACATACACGCAACATTTGTAAGTAATTATACAAATACTGAGTTGAAATTAGAAAGTGACATTTCCTGAAGAAAATGTGTGGTGCTTGCCAGTGCCAAACTCAACACCGGGTGTGACACTGTAGTTTTTTAGGTGGCGTTCAACTCCTCCCACTGTGCAGAGTGTTTTAATATATTACACCACTATTTCCGAGCATATATATTTTTTTGCCGCCTATTTGGGCTAATGGAGGCTAATGAGTCCGTTGATATGTCACATGTCCCCTTTTACAATGTTTTTAACCCTGCTCGCTTTGTTGCCCCTACCCCCCTTCCCCTATAGAGTGGGGGTTTAGAGCATCCCCCATTGTGCAAATTTCCCTACCACAATGTTTGGTTTGATGTATGGCATGCCTGGGGTCTGTGGGCTTTGACGCAGCTCATTCACTCTATGTGTGTCAATGTAAGTGAATCCTCGCTGTTTCCCCATTTATTTCTGTGGGGGAGATTCATTGTCCCCTACCCATTTTTCCGGGGGTTTTCAATGAATGCGGGGTGTATGGATGCAATCTGCTGCCCACCCCGGAGGAGTGGATATGTCATACATTATGCAATGAAAAATGCAAATCCCGGCCAAACTGTGGTGGGTCGGATTCCATATTAATTTTCTATAGGGGCCAAAATGTCACGAAATTGCCATAATTCCAAGCAGGTCTGGGGTTCGAGAGGCATATGTTTGCGACCCACTCAGTCCCCCGTAGGAGTAGATATGCCATCTGTGCATGTTGGACGGTCAAGTGCCGAGATATAACACACGAGTTTTCTGCCCCATTCATTTTCTATGGGAACATTTTTGCCCTTTTGGGTTATGTGATCAAAAACAGCTGGGGCAAATCCTTAAATAAAAAGTAATAGCACACCTCCCCCCAAACAGGCCACACGATCTGAGGTATCATCCGTGGTGCTGGGGCAAAAACTGCGGGACGAGAATTTGCAAGATTGTAATAGTGATGTTGCTCAAGCACCACTAATTAAAAAAAAAGTTTGACATCATGGGATAATATGTGACATAAAATAATGTGATAATATATTTTTTAGATGGGTGATAACAAGTGAGACATTGTTCTGAAATTTGAAATTTACAATTTATTGACCTTTTCCTTAGGAGTTTCTGACTGCAACATGTTTCAGACTGATTGAGCTATAAAAAAATTATACAAAACTTGTCTCTGTGTGTGTGTGTGTGTGTGTGTGTGTGTGTGTGTGTGTGTGTGTGTGTGTGTGTGTGTGTGTGTGTGTGTGTTTGTGAGCTCAATATGTAAAAAGATCCAGGTATGATTAAAGTGTAGACCTTCAGCTTCATTTAAAAAACTATTGCTTTACACATTTACAAAATATAACCATTTACTCAGGTTGGAAACTAATTGCACAAACTATTATTATAAACATCTGAATATTTTTCATATTTGAAAGCAAATACTTTGATATCAAGCAGTGTCCAAAGCCAGTTAGCCATGGTCATTACCAGATACTAGGATATCCCCTTAGGTGCATTGCCATACATTTGCAGCTGCCTCCAGTTGCATCTAGTCTGTAGATCCTTCTATATTCAATACTGTCCTCAGTAAATGAAAAGCATGCTCAAATAGATGAGGTCAGATGACTGGCTTGAGATTTAAAAGCATCCTATTTCTTTGCATTCATAGTATGTTTTGGGTCATTATCTATCTGTATCCATCTGTAAAACACTGACCATTATTTAACAGTATTTCTGAATCTGACCAAACAGTATATACTTAATAAATAATCCTGCTACTTCTATCAGCATTTGCCATGTTTAAAAAATATTGTGGTATGCTTTGGATCATAAGCCTTTCCTTTGCCATAGTCTTCTCTTCTTTTCTTCTGTTCTCATCACTTGTCCATTAATCGTGTTTCAGATCTGAGCTTTTCAGGTCTTTTCTAGCAACCTATTAAGGCATTGTTGTGTATCTAGATGTTATAAAGGTTTTTTTTCCTTCACCAAGGAGATAAATGTATGATCATCGTTTTTCATTGTGGTGTTCTGACCTTTCCGTGCTGCTGAGTTTCCCAGACCATCCCTTTTATTTAGGAAATAAACTGTTGATTTAGTTACCAAATCTGTAGCCCTTTTATCACTTCAAATTGTCATGAAATCAGTTATCAGGCCACCACTTAACCATGGGTCAGTTTGTTTTAAATATATTGTATACAGAGATAAAAATGCTAAAATTGTACCATGTCCAAATATGGATCCGAGTGCATGTGTGTGCGCGCGCGCGTGTGTGTGTGTGTGTGTGTGTGTGTGTGGGAGTCAACTGTATATCAAATACTTTAAAACGATGGTCTACACTTTACAGCAAAATAATCTTTTTATAATTGCAAATTACGCATCTATCTAACTGAACCTCACTCACCTGCAGCGCGGGGTTCTCGAGAGTGTCCAGATGTTTTTCCAGTGAACTTGAAGGCGTTTTGGACATGCTGTTCACCACCATTGGACATTGCTTCTCGACGAAGCGGTTTGTGATGCTTCAGGATGAAAAAAATAAATGTTCGGCTCTATAACAGAGTGAATAGAAGAAAGCGCAAACAGCTGATGATCCCCTCGGCCGCTCTTCCCGGAGCTTGGCGCAAAACCGACAAAAAGTTTTTATTTAGATTAGTTGAGAATTTTGGACAAAGCGACAGACGAAAGGACTGTCAGGAAAAACGCCGGTGTTGAAATAGCTAAAAACAGTCCCATTTAGGATTAAGTATGTTGACTCATTCAACTGCTGTTTTCCATCCCACACGCACTATTTCGTTATTCAACGATGCGCGCGCGCACGAATAGACACACACGCACGCACGCACGCACACACCCGCACACACACACACACACGCACAATCCCATTAGCGATTTTTTTCTTCGGGGGTGAAATGCGCATGTAAAAAATCGGTTCTAAACCATTTTCAGTAGCTGATACATCTTAATGACTTTTTGATAATCACTTTTTGGAAATACTGTATTTAAAAATATAAAATGACTGCTTTGAGAGACATCTAGATTTTAGACAATATTGTGTTCTGTCGAATGCATTATTTGTAATATATTTATATATTGTCTCTACATAAATAAACACATTTGTATATAAATTCACATATTTTTCTGTGTATAAAACTAGCCATAGTGAACAAGCTTCAGATTTCAGACACTTTATTTTTTTTACTATAAATGACCTATAAAGTAACACTATAAATTAATTTAATCCAATTCATTAAGTACTAAAACAGCTAGCGAAGGTGAGCCATGCCAATATTCAGTATAATACACTTTTGCTTGTATAATATTGCTAATACACTTGTATTATAAAAAAAATCCATAGAATACTACAGCAAATGATTGTATGTCACATTTAGCCCTCTTAGCTGACACTGTTCCAGAATCTGGTACTAATTAGCTCAGAAGTGGCACTTCTTCACAGTATACCACTGATTCCCTAAAAGGTTTTGTCTTTGCCAAGACTGGCCGAAAGCTCCTTCATGTAAAATATCCAAACATTTCTCCTGTTATTCGTATTTAGTGTGATATTATATTTGTAGTTACAAGTATTACTGAGACAGCTCAGCGAGATAACAAGAACTTGGCCTTTTTTGGGTTATAGATTTTATCAGGCAGACATTGTCATGAACTTAGGCATTATGGCTTCCCAATGTACCAACGTCATAATATGAGTAGCTAAGGTCCCTATAAGGGGTGCCTTGGGTTCCACATGGAAGTCCCTTGATGACTGAAGATGATTATCATTAAGAGTAGGCTTAACTAGTCTCTACATCTCTGAAACTTTTGTACAGCCAGCTAGAATGATAAGTTTGATTTGGATTACCTTAAAGTGTCACTCTTTGCTTGTATGAGGACTAGGTGATGAATTAAATTAACTTTTCAAATCTTTGCATAATGTATCTGACCTGCATATTTCTTCCTTTCAATAACCTTTGGGCCCACTGACAACTCCAAACTGTTGCATTTTTCTCTCTTTTTTCCTAGGCTTTCTAGCAGTGCTTTATTTAGTTGAGATTTATTTTCAGGGGGTTCTTCCTTCAGTGCCTTCTACAGGAGGTAAAGAAGAGCCTGTTCCATAATGAGTTACATCATCAATAATAATTAGTGAAACTTTTCCGGAAGCAACCATTCAAGCCCCAAATGGCACTACCTCCACTAAGATTAATTGATGAGCTATTTTTCTGTTCCCAGATCCATGTGATTTGACTTTGAGAGTGGCCTGAAAAAAATACAGTGGCAGACCGTCAGGGCCAGCAGGGCCTTCTCTGCTGATGGACAGACATTCCCGCGAACTCTCTTTTAAACTTCCTAGAGCAGTGCAATGGGGGAAAAGAGTACAGGTGTGGCCTCAGGCCATGCTTGCACCATGGCGTCCAGACCGAGAGGAGCTGGGTGAGTAGGGGAAAACCAGAGGGGACAGTGCAAGGTCTCTTTAATTGCATACAGGTCCATTTGTGCTCTGTAAAATTTCCTCCATTTTTGCTTCACCAATTCTGGGTGGAGTTTCCATTACCCGGGCATCCGCCCTTGCCTCAAAAGGACATCTGCTCCCTGGTTGAGGCGCCCTGGGATGTATACTGCCATCAGTGAGAGCAGCTTCCCTTGGGCCCACAAGAGGATCTGTTGTGCCAGCTTGTAAAGGAGGCAAGATCGCAGACCCCACTTTGATAAAAGAAACCACGGATGTGTTGTCTGTATGGACCAGCACATAATAGAAGCACTGCCAGCATCTGCACGCAGTTGATGTGCCACAAGAGATGGGGCCCTTTACATAGACCTTGGGTGGAGCAGCCACTAATGACCACCCCCCAGCCTGTAAGGGAAGAATCTGTCGTTAATGTAACGTGACGGCAAGGAGTTCTTCCACATCTAAGGCCCGTAATGCTTGCCGCGTCCCTTGATCAGGCAGAGTGGGTTGCCCCTCTGGCAAAAACCCTCTGGTCCTGAGCCACCACTGCAGGGGTCTCATGTGCAGGAGGCCAAGTGGTACCACATCAGACCTAGCAGTCTTTGAAACTGTTTCACAGTGAGTGACTGGCCTTCTCTCACTCTCTTGACAGCCATAAGGAGCAACTCGATCCAAGCAGGAGACAAGTGTGCCTGCATTGTGGTGGAATCCCACACTACGCCTAGATAGGTGATCCTATATATTGGAGAAAGCACACCTTCTTGCCGTTTAGTCTTAACCCCCTAGTATCATAGCTAGTATCAACCAATCGTCGATATAATTTAGCATGCAAATGTCCTGGAGACTCAGAGGAGCCAGAGCAGCATCCACAAAGTGTGAGGTGAGAGTGCAGGGCCAAATGGAAGAACCCGATATTGATGAACTTCGCCTCCTAAAGCAAACCTCAGGAACCTTAGGAAGGATATAGGGTATATGGAAGTACGCGTCCCTCAGATGTATCGTGACAAACCAGTCCTTGGACATGAATTGAGACACAACTTGTTTCAATGTGATGCAGATCTAAAACGGGACGCAGCCCCACATCTTTCTTGGAAACTATGAAGTACTGGCTGTAGATCCCGGACTCTCTGTTGGGGAAGGGACGATCTCAATGCCCTCCTGTGTTGAAGTGTTTACTTCTTGTTCTGTGACCAGAACCTGCTCGAGACGCACCAGAACATGAAACACCCTGTTGAACCAAGGTGAAAGAGACCTGAACTGAATCTGTAGCCTCTTTCTACAGTGCGCAGGTCCCATTAAGACACATTTGGCAGGAGTTTTCCAGGCTACCAGATAGTCTACTATGGGAAATCAGTCTCTTGAGACCAACCTCAGGCATGCCTAGAGCAGCTAGACCGGCACCCTGAAGCTGTACTAGAGGCCTCCTGGGAGGCAACGGGCCCCCAAAGCCGCTACATTTCCAGGCGAAAGCTGAGAGAGGCACTTGCTGGAGACGGTTGTGCCCTAAAACACCAAGGGTTTCAGGGTTAACCAAATGGTCTCGTGAGGGCACTAAGGAGAGGTGGGCACCGTGTATTGAGGTGTACACCACCCCTCCCAGAGGGGCCCTTCAGAGGTTCTGAATGATCAGGACTTCTATGTCGAAGCCCTCTTATTGTAGATGATGGTCCTCATATCTGTCACTTCCTTGGGCTTCAACTTGGAGCACAAAAATGTGCTTTTATAACTTCCTGGTCGTTACTTCACCCCTTCGGTGATGTCACGCCCTTCCGGTGGACAGATTACACATGTGGTTTAGAGCTCATTGTGTACAGTGGCATTGTCATGCTGGAACAGGTCATGGTCTCCTAGTTCAATTAAAGAGAAAATCTAAACCTACCACATTCAAAGACATCCTATACAATTATTTATTATGCCAACTTTGTTGTAACAGTTTAGTACAGAACCACATATGGCCAGAAATATGTAATTTGTCGGGTGTCAATTCTTTTGTCCATAATGTATTTTGTGAACATCTATACCAGTTTCTCTTTGCACAGCATCATGGAATGGGGGCAGCAGCTTAATGTTGCCCACATTCTCTAAAGAAAGTATTTCAGGTTTTATATGAGAATGTTTTATATGTTTTATGTCAGTGTTACTTCTTCTTCTTCTTCTTTTGGCTTCTCCCATTAAAGGTTGCCACAGCGGATCATCCATCTCCATACCCCTCTGTCCTCTACATCTGCCTCTTTCAACCCAACTCCCTGCATGTCTTTCCTCACCACATCCATAAACCTCCTCCTTGGTCTTCCTCTTTTCCTCCTTCCTGGTGGCTCCATCCTCAGCATTCTTTTACCGGTATACCCCATGTCCCTCCTCTGAACATGTCCAAACCATCTCAATCTTGCCTCCCTCACCTTGTCTCCAAAACGTCCTACATGCGCTGTCCCTCTAATAAACTCATTTCTAATCCTGTCCATCCTCGTCACTCTCAATGAAAACCTCAACATCTTTAGCTCTGCTACCTTCAGCTCCACCTCCACCTCGTGTCTTTTACTCAATGCCACTGTCTCTAAACCATACAACATCGCAGGTCTCACCACAGTCTTATAAACCTTCCCTTTCACTCTTGCAGATACCCTACTATCACAGATCACACCTGCCACTCTTCTCCACCCACTGCACCATGCCTGCACTCTTTTCTTCACTTCTCTAACACACTCTCCAATACTTTGCAACTCCTTCACCTTCTCCACTGCCTTCCTATTCATTCACATGTTTTATATGTTTTATGTCAGCGCTACATTTTTATGATTTGATGTTAGTTCTGTTGACAATGTCTTCATAACCTTTTATCATTGTTACTATGATAATGTACTAGAATCCCAGACAGAGCCATAATCTAAATGCTTTCAAATGTAGATGCTTGTTTTGCAAGTGAGACAGAAATGCCAGCAGAAACCAATCAGTTACTTCTAGTCTGTCCTTGGAGATAACTCTAGAGCAGTAAACCCCATTGCTCTGAAGGGACACAGTGCCATCTTGTGGGAAATTTTACTTGTTGAGTTAAAAATGCAGGATTAGTTGCTCAGTAGCTCCTGATTACACAACAGACTGTATTAGACTATAGAAAGGACATACTCATAATCACACGCTAATAGTAAATCTCTCTCTCTTGTGTTTTGTATTGTTTTATTAATTTTTAACACACTCTTGATATCACCCAAAGGAGGAGGGGTTACCCTTTTAAGTCTGGTTCCTATCAAGGTTTTTTCCTTATACCATCTAAAGGAGTTTTCCTTGCCACAGTCAGGGATAAACACACATCATTCAATTTAATTATTAAATTCTGTAAAGCTTCTTTGAGACAATGTCCATTGTGAAAAGCACTTTAGAAAACTTAAAATATATTAATGCTAGTCATTTGTTTCATGTTTTATCATCTCAACGCTTCATTACAAAGTGCATTTTTTTTACTGCTGACTTAGGGGAAAACAGATATATCTGGAGTTCTAAGGAAAATGCTTTCCTTTATATATTACAGTTTTTAAAGCACTACTATCAGTTTGTTTGCTTGTTTGTTTACAGTTGCTAGCAAGCATACTGTGTATTCTCCTCTATGTTTTCGCTATGTTACCGAATGGAAATATTGACTGCTAAGGTAAATATTTTTCTTCTGTTGTCCATATTTTTCACAAGCAGTTACAGCTCCTTTCTCCTAAATATTTCATCAAGTTAGGTAAAGAAGAAGAATTGCTATAAGACCCCTCATTTGTGGCAGCAGTGGCTAAGCATTGAACAGCTAACCCTCAGGGAGGGAAAAAGAGAGGGGCAGCCTAACCTGTGGTCTGATTTCTGGTCAAAAGAGGGGCTACTGCACTCGCTGAGTCTCTGTAGTACCCCTCTACACAGCACAGGAGTGCTTGTTCTCCTCCTCTACCAAAGAATCATAGGGGTTTGAATTAAGAAAGATATTTAAAAGAAGGAGGTTCTCTAGTTGGAGTGTTGGCACCAGTTTACCCAGTGCCCCACATGATGTTTCACCCCTCTCCAACCGCAGGTTACACAAGAGAGAAGAGAGAAGTTTACACAAGCGTTCTCATGCAAAAGAAATACAAATGTTTCCTGTGCATCCAGCCAGTGGGCCAAGTGCACAGACGTGTGTCCTATGATGTGTGTGAAAACAAAAATATCAAGATCAGAGCTGCAACCCCCAGCTCCGTCTCTAGATGGCACAGCCATGCTATCAGTGAGTGAGAGCTGTAGCAGCCCACTTTCTGCTCACGTGGGTTGGCGTGCATGCGCTGTACACCATAGGATATTATCCGCAATAAAACTGTGATATCGACTGCAATTTGCTGTAAAACTTTTACTCTTTAACAGTGTGTTAAGGTCAACAACAAAAGAAGAGTCAGCTAAGATTTTGTAGAGAAGAAATAACCCCCTTATTGTGCCACGGGAGGATAGCCAACACAGTTTTTACTACTGATACTTTTAAGATGCTACATTTTGTCATTCAAAAAGAGGGGGGTCTTCGTCCCATTATGGATTTATGGAACCTCAACAAACACCTCAGAAAGTACAAGTTCAAAATGCTCACAATAAAAACATACGATGTTATTTGTCCCGGAGACCGGTTTACATCAATAGATCAGAAGGACGTTTACTTTTACATAAGTACTTATCCGGTAGACAGAAAATTTCTCCAGTTTGCCTATTACGGCACAGGCTACACATTTTTACAGTCCTCAGAGTGTCAGCCTATTTAGATGATCATCTCTGTGCTCCTCTGTCCGCCATCACTGAACTTTCTGGAGATGATGACCGTGCTTCCATCGTTGAAGCATTTCCTCTTGTACCTAATGGTCCATCATGTGCTGATCCGTACAGACAACACATCTGTACCACCAGGGGGGCTGCCTTACTGGCAGGATAAGATAGTATATCTTCTTACATAAGCTGAAGAAGATCAGGCAAATCCTCAACATTGAACCCGCTGTGATCAGCAACACAGTGACTGAACTGTAACCATACTCTGTTGATGAGAGATAAAGAGATATACATTTACATGCTGAAAGAAATATTGTATACTGTGTGGCGGTTGCTATTCTGAATTACTCTATGCTGCATTTTGGTATCTAAATACTTTTTTTTTACATTAATTTATTTCTATTGTTTCTAAATTTTAATTTCTAATCATTCTCTCTTGTCAATCTAAATTTAAAAAGAAATCAATGCTGTAAAGAAATCAGGCTCACTGTAAAAGCAAGTTCAAACATTCCAAAACAAAGCATCTGTTTTTGTACAGCATACATTTTAAGTATAATGTTTTAAAGGCCTTAATGAAATACATTACAAATCAGAGGATGATTACCATGTTAACTTTAATGATAGTTCCATTCTTATCAAAAAATGGCCAAGCCATGTATGGTAATATATTCAGTAAATAGTATAATAATGTGGAAAATTAGAGTGCGGTATCAGTTCGAACATTTCAGTGTAATTTCCAATTTTAAATATGCCTGCAACAGTGCTTCCAAACATTTCCTTAATCTGAACAGTTTTAAGTTGCTTTAGTGATAATATTTGTCATTTTACAGGATATGTATGCTATTTGTAATACAGATTGATGTAGTGAATGGGAATGTTGTTAGTGTTTATTGGGCCTTCCCTGAAAAGATAAATGTGGCTAATAAGAGAGGAATTTGCCATAAAAAAATAGAAATGTTGGTGTCAGGTAAGAGGTATGAATTGTATATATGATCATGCAAAGACTGTTTCTTTAGGTTGTCAATTGAATAAATCAGCTTTATTTATTTGTATTGAAATTAGCTATATAAACCTGGACTTTGGATTAGCTTTTCTTTGGGACTTTGGTTATACTTTATAGTTATACATCGTTTTTTATTTTTATTTTTTGCAAGTGGAGCATAGGATGCAAACTATAAATATTATAATTTAGAAATAAATAATGAGTTTTACTCTCAAAGTTATTTGGTGTTGATTTCCTAGCTATTGTTTTTGTAGGATTACAGGCGTCACACATCATGTTTCTGAAGTGATCGCTGGGGATCGGTGAGAAAGGATCAGGGAAAAAGATGTCCAGCACCAAAAGCACATTTGTTTGTGGATATATAATTTGAGATTAAAAAAACACTTTACATGTGTTTACAATTAGTTTTTAGGTGAACTGCAAAATTATATTCAACATATTAAGATTATTTATTTATTCACCTGTGTTACTTTATCCGCTTTAACTTTTCCGGCGGCAGCGTAACAACTCGTTAGTTCATGCTCGTGAAATGATGAGATGGACAACATTAGCCGATGCATACCACTTTACTCCTTTTTATAAAGATAGATTTGCAGGGTTACAGTACAATATAGCTCCCAGGTGGATAAACTTGGGTTAACCGACCATATTGCAGAATACAAACAGGTTTCTTCCTATAAATCGCACACAGGAAAAACATCCAGCTCGCACGCTTCTTTCCTGCACTATGCTACCCATAATGCATTTCACTCTGGACTTCAATACCCGCAGATAGTAGCCTTAAAGAAACAGCTCTCATTTTCCCTCTAATACAACACTACCCCCACTCTGGATGGTGATTAACTTAACACCACTCCAGCACCATAGCATGACGGGTATGACATACATCAACACCTTAACAATGATATCATCATAAATTCAGAAAAGGCAAATAAAAGGCAGAAATACAACCAAAACAAAATCTACCCATTTTTTTTCTTTTTTTTCCTTTCACAGTCTGTAGGCAGCTCCATTGTCAAAGTATACAGTCCATTCAAGCAACTCCACTCAATAGAGGCACTGGACAATATATTCTAACCCTTTGTAACAGGGTAAACAGTCCATAAGGTGGAAGGATAGCGGTACTGGTAGGGGTTAAAGAGAGTGGCATTATCAATGGGATCCTTCATTGCAGCAATGATAATTCAGTTTCAACATGACCGGTGAGGTAATCAGTTAAGCTCTGGTGAGTGACCGACTGACTTGTATACCGCTGACCTGGTAAAGACAAAAAGATAACAACAGCCACACTTACAAACAAAATAAATGGGGTTTAAATGGACTTCCCCTTGGCTCATTTCTGTAACAGCAAAATAATAACCAGCCTAAATCCACCTTGGTTATAAAATGAAACACAGAGAAAGAAAACCAGTTTTTCTCTTTTTTTTTATTTTTTATTTTTTAGAAAACAATAACAAACTGTCAACAAAGTTCTTCTTCTTCTTCTTCTTCTTCTTCTTATTTTTTTTAAATGAACAATTAATTTGTCC
The DNA here is from genome assembly GCF_014805685.1 of Silurus meridionalis. NCBI lineage: Eukaryota > Metazoa > Chordata > Actinopteri > Siluriformes > Siluridae > Silurus > Silurus meridionalis. The sequence continues at coordinate 10,903,925 of NC_060889.1, forward strand.
AGTCCCCAAACCTCTTTGGTGGCCCCCGGATACGTTGTGGCCTACCCCCTGCTTGGCCATCCACAGTCTCTGTCAAAACCTGTTGTACCGTGCTACCTTCACTCCATTGAACACCCTCCGTGTCCTGATCTGTCATCAGTGCAAAGGTACCACCCATGCAAGGCATACTGTCTGTGCCACCAGAATTTCCTGTTCCTTCCTCGAAGAGACAAGACAGATCCAAGTCAAGTTCAGCCTCGTTAGTTTCTAGGTCTGGCGCAGAAACTTCCTGAGGTTATCTCTCTGCCCAAGAGCATCATGTTTGGGGTAAATCCAGTCGAACTGTGTTTGGTCGCTCGGTAGGCCATTACAGCGTAAGGAACCATAAGATCCCACTCCCAGTGACATTTCTGTAGAGTGGCATTGAACCGCTCGACCTGTCCATCTGACTGAGGTCGAAAAGGTGTTGTACGGGTCTTATCAATGTCTAATTGCTCACTCATGGTCTGGAAAACCTCAGATTCAAAATTGGTGCCCTGATCACTATGCAGTGCAAACAGTGCCCCATAACGGCAGACCCATTCAGCGACTATAACCTCTGCTACAGTGACAGCCTGGTCATTGGGCAGTGGGTAGGCTTCTACCAATTTGGTGAAATAGTCTTGCACCACAAGTATATAGCGATTGAAACGTTCTGTCTCATTTATGGGACCCATCAAATCAACAGCAATCCTTTCCATGGGGGCACCTACTCACACAGTACCCATAGGTGCCTGAGGCCTCTTTAGTGGACGAGCCCTTGCAGCACAGCTGGTGCAGGTGCAACACCACAGTGAAACATCTTCTCGCATTTGATACCAATAGTACCTGGTCTGCAGCCAGGACAATGTTCGCTTCACCCCGAAATGTCCACCCACTGGCCCCTCGTGTGTCTGGCGCATGACATCTTCCCTGAAAATGCGCGGTAGAATAACTTCAGGGGTAAAATTCAGGCCCCACATTCAAGTAATAACATCGTACCAGAACATCATCCTTTAAATATAGTCTTTGCCATTGGCTCCAGTAAGCTTTTGTTGCTGGGCCATAGGATAATACATCTTCCCAGGAGGGTCGTCCCTCGCCTTTCTGTATCCACCTCTTGATAGGGGCTATATCAGCATCTGCTGCTTGAGCAAAATGCAGTTCTTCAGCAGTCCACCCAGAGAATGAAGAAATACTGGCGTTGATGGCAGGCTGCACTACCCCCACTGCACAAAACTCCGGGGTAACAGCTATAGGTACATCATCTACTGGTTCGAAGTCAAAATCACATTGGGCTGCCTGGTGACAGAACTGAGGGCTACTGATGGCCTCCGCGAAAGCATGTCAGCGTTTTCATGACAGCGCCCGGGGCAGTCGACAACTCTGAAGTCATATTCCCCAAGCTTCTCAAGCCACCTGGCCAACTGTCCCTCTGGTTCTCTCATCCTTAGCAGCCACTGTAGGCTACTATGGTCTGTGTGTACGGTAAAAGATCTGCCCAACAGGTACTGACGGAAATGTGCTTTGAACTCCACTACAGCTAAAAGTTCTCTTCGTGTGGTGCAGTAATTCTGTTCAGTTGGCGTCAGACTCTGACTTCCATATGCTAGCACATGTTCCTCTCCTTTCTGCTGTTGAGAAAGCACAGCTCCAATTCCGAAGTTGCTGGCATCTGTGTCAAGAACAAGGTCACCACTGTCCATTGGGTAACCAAGGATGGGGGCAGTAGTGAGCAGCTCCTTTAACTCATCAAAGGCCTGTTGGCTCTCAAGGGTCCAGTGAAATCGAGCATGTTTTCTCAACAGGTTATGAAGGGGCTTTGCAATTGCAGTGAAGTCTTTGACAAAACATCTATAATAGGATGCGAGCCCCACAAACTGACGGACTTCGTGAACACTTGTGGGCTGTGGCCATTCTCGAATTTTTCACACTTTCTCGGGGTCGGTGGCTATACCTCGCTCTGAGACGATGTGGCCCAGGTAGACCACCTGGCGGCGGAAGAGACAACACTTGGCAGTTTTCAGTTTCAGGTTGGCCTGGCGCAGCCTTTCAAACACCTGCGCCAGGCGATCCATTAAGCGCTGGAACGTTGCCGGTGCGTTACAAAGGCCAAAAGGCATGACGTTCCACTCAAACAGTCCCTTCCTGCTGCAGAATGCAGCTGCCTGTCTTGCCTGTGGTGTCAACTCCACTTTCCAGTACCCGGAGGCGAGGTCCAATGTACTGAACCATCTCGCTGTGGAGAGTGTGTCTAGTGTGTCTTGGATCCTTGGGAGTGGGTAAGCGTCTTTTATAGTGCGCTCATTTAGTGCCCGGTAGTCAACACACAGTCGGTACATTTGGTCTTTCTTTTGCAGCATTACAATGGGTGAAGCCCAGCAGCTATTTCTTTGGGAGGCTAGGCCAGCCTCCAAATTCTGTTTAATCTGTTCGTCTGCGCTTTGTTGTTTCTCAAACGCCATTCTACGTGGTTGCTGTTTCACAGGTGAGCCGGGCCGGATCTGAATATCATGTTGCACTAGGTTCGTGCGTCCGATGTCTGTGGGTCCAGTGGAGAAAACATCACCGAGCAGCTTTGCGAGCTCATGCTGTTCTGTCTCCCTCAGATCCACTGTACTTTCTGCATACAGTGACTGTAAGTGACTTGGGACCATGGGGCATGGACCCACCAAGGGTGGCATTGTAGTTTTGGCCTGGACCACATGGGCAGGTTGAAGGATTCCGGCAATTACTCCTTTCCTCACTTTCACAGCAACGTTACCTGGGTTATACAGTCTTACGGGCACTCGATTACTTAGATTGGCATCAATTATAATCCGTGCCACCATCACCTGGTGCTTCTCTGTGAAGCCTTTAGTCAGACTCAGCAGTATGTTGCCTTGTACTTGCCCCCAGGAAATGTGCATTGCCTGGAACGATGTATTCACGCCCTGCTTCAAGGACAGCTGTGCATGCTATGCGGACCACGTGCACCCTGGGCTTGTTCTTTTGGTTGAAATATGGAATCTGCTCACCGAACAATACAATCCTCTGACTGCCGGAATCAAGACGTGCCCGGGCTTGCTCCAAGAAAGGATGCCCCAGAATGGATTCAGTGCCCTCGGCTACATCTGCTACAATGAAATCAACACTGACTGTGTACATCAACATTTGGGGGTCTTACATCAGCATCAATGGCTTCATAGTAAATCCGAGGTAACACGTTCCTCCTGGCCCCACTGTCCAACAGGGCACATATTTCCATGTCATACAACAGCATATGAATACACATCTCCGGCCCACTCCCCTTGACTCTGAGAACTGTGGAAGCAGGCTGGGTCCGGGTAGGCAGAGGGAGGGTTGGAGTCATCCTTTCCAGATTGAGCCTGGGCGAAGGACAGTTTCGCCTCATATGACCAATGCCTTGGCAGTTGTGACAGACAATCTCTTCCCAATTAATTTTACCCCTCCTCATAAATTTTTGTGGGCAGGTTTGAATTCTGCTTTTGAGTTGTTTTTCTCTCTCCACACAGGGGTTGCAATGGAGACTTTTTCATAAATGTAATCCCCTAGCACATGGAGTGGCTCACCTGCTTTGCGGACCCTCTGCCTCAACTCTATTCCAATGGCAGCAGCATGTTCGGATGAGGGACCATATGCAGCCTCAACTTCCTCTACAATGCGGCCATAATTCCAATGGCTGGAACGGGGATTCTTGTGGATCATTGCACCTGCAGCACCTACTAGACAAAACCTCATCTGCACAGTCATAGTCTTTTCGGACCAATGGTTAGCTTTCGCACAATCCTCAAAGCGGCTTAGGAACTCTTGCCATGAAGTAGAGCCATCAAACTGACCTGGTCGCAGCATGGGAATCCTTTCACTATGCCTATTACAGTCCTCTTCACTGTCTGATGACAGATCACAGAATGTCAGGTGTGGTCTTTTTTTACGTTGGCTAGACCTAGTAACCCTGACACATAGTGTTACCCTCACCCTCACGAATGCTACTCTTGTACATCACATTTACAGGGCTGGCGATCTCTTGTGGGTGTGCCTTGAAACATCCGTCTGGCTGTAAACTCTGTGCATGTTGAGTATGGTTAATTTTCTGGTGTACTGTGCGCATAGCTCCATGTATTAAATCCACTGTCATGTATATGTTCATTTTCCACCCCACTAATAAATGGATTGTTTGCTCTCTATGTTTGCTGTGATAAGTGTGTCTCATAGCAACATGTAGGACACTGGGTAGAACTGCATTTAAATAGGTTGTTGTCTTTAAATGGGTTGTTATCAGTCTTTGATACTTGAGCATCCATTTCACTGAGCCAGTCAACAAATGATATATGTGTTTGTTTTTCATCAGCAGGCACTTTCTCCCAAATATCCGCCATGTTGAATTATTCTCTGGTACAATCTAATAGTTTAAAATGTCCGTTTACCTCACCACTCGCAACGAACGGATCCCGGACGAGCCCCCAGTGTTACTTTATCCGCTTTAACTTTTTCCGGCGGCAGCGTAACAACTCGTTAGTTCATGCTCGTGGAATGATGAGATGGACAACATTAGCCGATGCATACCACTTTACTCGTTTTTATGAAGATAGATTCACAGGGTTACAGTACAATATAACTCCCAGGTGGATAAACTTGGGTTAACCGACCATATTGCAGAATACAAACAGGTTTCTTCCTATAAATCGCACACAGAAAAACATCCAGCTCGCACGCTTCTTTCCCGCACTATGCTACCCATAATGCATTTCACTCTGGACTTCAATACCCGCAGATAGTAGCCTTAAAGAAACAGCTCTCATTTTCCCTCTAATACAACACCTGCTTCCAGTCTCTGGTTCCTGTTCCTGTTCCAATTCCTGATGGAATGTATCAGGTGATGTTGTTCTCCTTATACTCCTGCCTTGTGATTTAGTAGAGGCAGCGCCTCCAACTTGGTGTTGGTATAGCTGTTGCAGTTATGTTAACATCTGTCCTATAGCCAAACATATAAACAGTGTTTCTGTATGTGTGCACACATGTTTGAGTTTACCCATGACATGAAAACCACTGGTTCGGTTGAAAGACTGGAAGATTTAAGCAGGCGAGAGGATGTTTCGTCTCCTTCAACAATGGCCCTGGTGTAAGTGACTGACAATAACTGCAGCCAATAAAATAAACAGAGAATGAGTCGACACCTCGGCTCTGTCACACCCACTTCCGTTATCAGGAGTATAACATTAATACACTGACAGCACATACACATGCAAGTGTTAAAACGTCTTTGTAAATTGTAGTGCTTAGCCCTGCATATGTTTCCCTTTCAGGAACTTAAGCAGTGGGGTGACATCACAACCAGGAAGCTATAAAAGCACATGGAGTGAAGAGTGTTTACCTCTTGTTCCATGACCAGAGCCTGCTCGGGTCCCACCATGGTGGGACACACACACTGTCGAACCGAGGCGGATGAGACCCGAACTGAATCGTGTAGCTTCTGTCTACAGTATGCAGGAACCACGAGACACGTCTAGCAGAGATTCCCAGGCTGCCAGGTAGTCTCTTAAGAGTTTCAGTCTCTTGAAACTGACCTCTGGTACATATAGAGTCACAAGTTCTCTATGTCCCCTACGATGCTAGGCAGAAATCGAGGAGGGTGCTTGCTGGAGCTGGCCATACCCTGAAGACTGCCAGGGTTGGTGAGGTGCACCAAGCCCTTTCCTGGCAGGCTCCCCAGAATGTCCTGTGTCAGAAAATAACAGTCTTATAACTTATTGAAAATAACAGTCCTCAGATCATCATCTCAAGGGGCTTCTTCCCAGAGTGTCGCACAGGATCCCTAGCGGGGAGTGCAAGTCGCAACACTCTGTTTCTAACCTTCCTGATGACGGGAGGTGCTGGGTTGTACCTGAAGCTGCGACCGCCATGAGAGTGGCGTTGGGGAACCACTGAAATGCCGCCGCCTGTTTCTTGGCCTTATAAAACCTATTGACTTGTTTACGGAGTCCCCCGAATAGGCCAGTCAGCACAAAAGGTGCATCCAGCAGTATGGCTCTCTCCTTATCGGAAAGATCCGATAGGGTGAGCCATAGGTGCCTCTCAATGATGGCTAGAGTGGTCATAGGCTGGCCAATGGCCATAGCGGTCTTTTTTGTGGCCCCTTAGAGCTAAATCGGTCATAAGGGGGAGCTCCTGGACCTTCTAACCGCCCGAAATGCTTCCCACGTTTAACTCTCGAAGGAAGTCAGTCTGCTATGCCTGCAACATTGCCATGGTGTACAGGCATGCAGCGGCTTGACCTGCTGAGGCATAATACCAGCGCCGCCGTATTACGCAGGGGCTTGGCGGGCAATGTCAGGGTCTTGAGGGACAATGCAACACTTAGGGAGAGATAGCAAGCCAGTGCCTCTTCATAACCATGTTCTTTTAGTTCCATAACTTTGGACTACAACACGGCGTTGTGACTAAAGAGGTGGGCTGAATACAGCCTCGCCCAGGACTTCGGTGTGCAGGTCTGGAAAGAACAGCAGACTGCTACGCAGAGGTTGTGATGTGGGTTGCAGAAATCACTCATTGAACTTGCTGGACAAAGGGGCTTTCTGCTCTTCAGCCAGATCCAGCTTGGCAACGGCATGGGACACAATCAGCATAAGTTTATCAACATCTGACTTGCAGAGAGACCTACCCCAACCACAAAGGAAGAGAGGTGGAGCTGAAGTCTCTTGTCGCAAGAGGAAGAAACCGCCAAAAGACGTGCTTTCAAAGTTTGCAAACGAGTGCTGGCAGTAGAGGCAGAAGAAAGGGACAAGCCCATCTCGAAACCCTCTGTGATGTCCATCTGAGAGCCCCAGGAACTAGCGCTCTGCACCGCCTCTGCAAGAGCAGGGCTAGAACCACGAGTAGTGGGGACACCCTCCTCGAAGTGTGCCCACTGGGTTCGGATCCTTCGCATGGACATGTTAGCACAATGTGCACAGTCGGCTACCTTGAGAACCAACTTAGCATGCTCTGCTCCCAGGCAAGCCACACATAGGTTGTGTGTATCCCCCCGTAATATAGCGGGGGCAAGGAGGAACACACAGCCAAGAAGTGTGCTTAGACTTTTTGTTTGCATTCATATTTTTTCTTACATATACAGTGAGGAAAATAAGTATTTGAACACCCTGCTATTTTGCAAGTTGTCCCACTTAGAAATCATGGAGGGGTCTGAAATTGTCATCGTAGGTGCATGTCCACTGTGAGAGACATAATCTAAAAAAAAAAATCCAGAAATCACAATATATGATTTTTAAACTATTTATTTGTATGATACAGCTTATATATACCGAACTCAAAAAAGTCTCTGCACAAAATCGAAGCCAAGCCAAAACCATCTTTATTGCCAAATGCTCCACCCCCACCCTATCGGGATGGCCGGTTAGTGTCTCCTTCGATCCCAGAGATCGATCCTCCTCCCTGGCCCAAAACCCACACTAATGCGGTATGCGTATGGTCGAAGTCGGCCCGTGGCCTCAAATTACTTCTGCCATCAATCGGGGAATTTAGAGGCATTATCAGGGTTCTTCCGGTCCCCATCTAAACCTCTGCATTTCGTTGATATGCTAATGAGCTCTACCCACCATAATCAGTTGACAGGCGCAGACTTTAGGTTTATCCTTCATGCAGTACTAGGGGACAGTTACGACGAGGTAACGCTTATTGCCGCGGTGCCCAGTTTACACCCTAGGAATGATGAGATTAAAATGGAAACAAAAAAAACGGAGGTGGAAGACGAGGGTGAAGGGTTGAAAAAAGTAAGAGCAAAACCACCTACTATTATTATCACTGGGCTGAGCAAGGTGCTCTCCTGGCGTTAAAAAAGGAGTTGACCAAATTCCTACTCCAGTGGCAGCAGGCCAATAGAGATCTCTCTCAAGTAAACAGGAGAAGGTGTGAAACTACTTCCAAATATTTGACCCGATTTAGGGAGACTTGGACTTTATTGGGAGCGATGGAGTTAGAAGACGCAGACAGTAACCCTCTGTTCCTTACGACTTTTATTCATAACTGTCGTCCGGAGGTACAGAAAGTCCTGAAGTATCAGCTCACGGATCGTAGTAACATGACGGTTAGACATTTAGGGGAGAGGGTGCGTACGATGGAAGGTGATGGCATATTAGAGAGTAAACAAGTGGCCTGCCTCATTGTGGCAGGAGACGGGGGTTTTTGGGGAAGAGGCAGGGGAAGGGGAAATATGCCTGGTGCTAACTCTAACCCAAAACGGCCCGGTGTATGTTACTACTGCGGTAAGAAGGGACATTGGGCTATAGAATGTAGAAAGAGACAATGGGATGAGAGTAAGAACCCCACCGGCTCCCCTCCTCCAACGCCTCCTCCTACAGAACCTAGCCCATTTGCAGGAATGCAAATCAGCCCATATGACGCATAGGGGTGCCCACAGAGCGTAACCCCTACCATGCTGCATTGTACTTATGAATCCCCTCAATTAAACGAAATGCCATTTCTCAAACTTTGCATCAATGGCACGGTGTACCCCTTTCTCTTTGATACAGGGGCGACAATGTCAGTGGTAGGCAAACAATATGAGGGACCCATTTCTGGTCATTCCATTAGCTCTGTGGGTATTGAAGGGGTTGGAAAAGAAACACCATTTACTCCATCCGTGCTTGTAACCTGTCCTTCTGACACAAATATTTTTCTGCAACATCGTTTTGTTTTTATGCCTGATTGTCCGTTTAATCTCTTGGGCCGAGATCTCATGAGCAGGCTGCACATTTCTCTCACCTTCTCCGGCTCTAAACTCACGGTTTCAGTTCATGATTCTGCTCCTCTGTCATATCTTTCTAACATAAACATTAATGACTGTTTTCTCTCTACCACACAGAAATAACCACTCCCTTCTTCACTGGAAGAATTGCCATCTCTCCTCTGGGCGGAGCATAAGGACGATGTGGGCTTGGTTCATTGTCCTCCTTATGAAGCTAAACTAAAACATTTGCATCCTGTGTTTTTCAAACAGTATCCTCTCTCTCAATCAAAGTTGCAGGGAATAGACAAAATCCTGACCTCTCTGTTACAACAGGGTGTGATCAAGCCGTGTGTGAGTTCATACAACACACCCATTAATCCGGTTCGTAAGCCCTTGGCACTTGGCGCTTCACTCAGTATTTGAGAAAAATAAATGATTTTGTGGTTCCCGTTGCACCTGTTGTGCCCGATGTGGCCTCTATTATCGCTACAATTCCATGCAATCATACACACTTTTTGGTGATTGACTTGTGTTCTGCCTTTTTCAGCATTCCTGTAGAAGAGCAGATGCAGCCTCTTTTTGCCTTCACGCACAGGGGTGCCAATATACTTAGACACGTCTGCCACAAGGATTCATTGACTCCCCGGCAGTCTTTTTCCTGTGGTAAGGGATGCACTCTGTGATCTTGCCCTCCCCTCTGACTCTGTTGTCTTACAGTATGCAGATGATCTCCGCAGTCTCCACAGTCTCCGAGGACCTCTGTGAACAAGCCTCCCTGTGCCTCCTGCGTCATCTGGCAAGAAAAGGATTCAAGGTATCCAAAACCAAACTACAGTACTGTAGAACCACTGTAAAATACCTAGGGTACGAACTCTCTCAAGGCAGCAAAAGGCTCTCTAAAGATCGTATACAGGTCGTTCTTAACACAAGGCATCCCTCCACAAAGCATGCCCTCATGGCTTTCCTGGGCCTGATTAATTACTGCCGTCCATGGATACCTGACTGCTCTTTCCACGACAAATGTCTCCGCTCTGCGATCTCACACAACGATCCTTTGCAGCACCCGCTAACGTGGACACCTGAGATGTATGAGGCGTATGAGGCTTTGTGGTCAGCTCTGTGCTCAGCTCCTGCTCTCGGACTTCCGAACTATCATATGGTTTTTCACCTTTATGCGTGTGAACAGGACGGAACTGCCTCTGCTGTCTTGGCGCAGGAGCAGGGGGGGGCATGAGACCATGTGCGTTCCTGTCCAAAACACTTGACACCATGGCTCAGGGTTTACCTGCGTGTCTCCGTGCGGTGGCTGCTTGTGCTGTGATGGTTCAAGACGCTGAAAAACTAGTGTTGTCTCATCCTATGATCTTGCATTCTCCACATCAGGTAAAACAGGTCCTTCAGAACTTACACATACAACATATGACAGCACAGAGAAGATCCGGCTATGAAACTATCCTTTGCTCGACCAGTAATCTGGAAATCAAGGCCACCTCCTCTTTCGACACTTTAGGTCATGCCCTTGCTCGTTTGATTAATGCACAAGATGACACTCTGCCCGACACCACACATGATTGCTGCTCCGAGGTCGTTCACTCTACTAGTATATACCCAGATTTGTCATCCACTCCTTTAAACAGGGGCCGCTGAACTCTTTGTCTTGACTCCTGCATGTGTCCTCTCAGAAGGAAAAGATGTCACCATCTACACTGATTCCCGATACGCCTTTGGTATTGCGCACGATTTTGCCCGCATCTGGCAATCGTGTGGTTTACGCTCGGCTGAGAGGAAATCCATTTCTCATTCGTCCTTAGTTCAGGACCTTATCACTGCTTGCTGTCTTCCTCGCACACTGGCCATCATCAAAACAAAAGCCCATTCTCATGACAACAATGTGGAGGCCAAAGGCAATTCCTTGGCTGACAGAGTGGCAAAAAGTGCGGCTCAAGCTCAGGTATTCTTCCCCTCTCTTAGCACTCCTATTAATACCTGTTTTCTTTCCTCCGCTCTCATTCCTGATTTACATTTGCCATCTGTCCAATCCTCAGCCACCCCGAATGATTCTGCCTTTTGGCAATCACACAATGCCTGCGTGGCCTCCGATGGCCTTTGGTACAGTGCAGATGGTCGCCTATGCCTTCCATCTCACTGTGTTCCTTTCCTCGTACGTGAGTTTCACGGTGTCACACATTGCGCACGAAGGGGGGTGAGGGAGGATATGAACCGATTTTTTTGTATAGCTAACTTAAACTGCATGATAGACTCGATTTTATCTAGATGTCTGATCTGTGCCCGAAATAACATCACTAAGAGCGCAGCGAAACATGAGTGCCTCCCACTACCCACTGCTCCATTCTCTGAATGGCAGATTGACTTCACTCACATGCCTTCCTGTGGTTCATTCAAGTATCTCCTGGTGATGGTAGACAAATTCTCAAGGTGGGTTGAAGATTTCCCTTGTTAACGAGAAAAGGTTGTCACACATATCCAAGCCAAAGAGATTTTACCACGATATGGTGTTCCTCACACGATTGATTCAGACAAAGGAACACCATTCACTGCGAAGGTAATGCAGGACTTATGTAAATACCTATCCGTGTCATGGCGTTTCCATATTCCCTATCACCCTCAGTCTTCCGGTATCGTAGAGAGAACTAACCGGACGCTTAAGGACAAACTGACTAAGGCCATGCAAGCTACAGGTAACAAAAAATGGGTAGACTTACTACCTGCAGTCCTTGCCGAAATGAGAATGACTCCGCGAAAAGACGTCCACCTATCACCACACAAATTTCCAACGCCCTGGAAAAAAGGTAAACCAGCAATAGGTACAGCTGATCTGGATGTGCACATCGCTGAGTATTCTGCTGCCCTGATTGATACACTGTCAAAACATTATGAACTGGTCTCTAAATCTATACCTGTCATCCCGCTGACACCAACCGATCCCTTCCAGGTGGGGGATGCTGTTCTGGTTAAATCTCTAAAACCCAGGCGATTGGGTGAATGCAAATATGAGGGGCCAGCAGTAATAGTCGCATTCACATGCACAGGTGTATTAAATGACCTTTTTCTACAGTAAACCATGCTACCGGAATCAAGAAATGTCCCACTGGAGGTGATCCCTCTTAAATTTTGTGTGTACATGTTCCCTGTGTATCACTATTTTCCTTTATGTTACAGAAGCATAGCCTTTTGACCTCCCCATGAGTTTTCTAGGAGACGTGTATCGGTTCCTGTCATCATCTATCGAGGTTCGGTGACAACTCCTCAGACCCTTCTGTGCCGACTCTTTAGGCATCCTCACAACTGCAGGAAGTGTCAAGGAAAGCGGAACGACAATCTCTCATCAATCCAGGGAGGTAACACAAGCAGTGACCAGAATGGTTGTCCTTTTTCTCCTAATCGTCAGCCTTGGGGCTGGGATTCCCGCCCAGGCTCACCCACACGACAACACCTTCTGGCAATACGCCAACTGGACGGTTTGTCAGCACACAGCAGGTCCATGCTATGTGTGTCAGCAGTTACCATCTGCGGTAGGGCCCAAGTCCCTAATACGCAACTCCCGGGACGAGACTGAAGATACACAACCTTACACATCGTGATCGTTGTCTTCTCGTTCGTAATAGACCAACTCAGAAACTGATAGACCTCCTGATTCCTTGGAGGAGGAACTATTCAGCCCTACCTCCATAAAACCTCGCATTTCAAAAGAGTATGTTTTCCCCTTGTGCTTCCACCTTGATGGACCCATTTCCCTCGAGGTTACCCCCAACTGCCTTTGCGCACATACCTTTTCTGAGTATTTCGTCAATCAAACATGTCCTGACACGCGTATCTGTTCTCTGATTCACCCGGGTAATGGCACTGTATATGGAACAGAGGATTGGTATTGGGTGTGTGGGAAGCAAGTATATATGTATCTAACGCATAATTGGGGTGGGGTGTGTGCACTTACCTGATTCGGCTCGTCGTCATATATATTCGGACACCTCAACCAAACACAGACCCAGCAGAAACGGTCCGCTGTCTCTGATCCTGCCTTCCCTCCCCCTGAACATTAGCTTAAATCCCGTTTTGTTAAGTTTTGGGACGGCTTTTTCCCACAATATGGTATTACCCAGTTGTGGAATCAAATAGAAGTCACCCATTATCGCCTGGCCACTTTCATTAATGAAACCCTCATCGCAGTTGATGGTATACGTACTGAGCTCACTGCTTTGTGCCTGACAACCCTACAGAATAGATTAGCTTTAGATATCCTGCTGGCTGAAAAGGGAGGCGTATGTGCATTGGTGGGGATGCTGTTCTGGTTAAATCTCTAAAACCCAGGCGATTGGGTGAATGCAAATATGAGGGCCAGCAGTAATAGTCGCATTCACATGCACAGGTGTATTAAATGACCTTTTTCTACAGTAAACCATGCTACCGGAATCAAGAAATGTCCCACTGGAGGTGATCCCTCTTAAATTTTGTGTGTACATGTTCCCTGTGTATCACTATTTTCCTTTATGTTACAGAAGCATAGCCTTTTGACCTCCCCATGAGTTTTCTAGGAGACGTGTATCGGTTCCTGTCATCATCTATCGAGGTTCGGTGACAACTCCTCAGACCCTTCTGTGCCGACTCTTTAGGCATCCTCACAACTGCAGGAAGTGTCAAGGAAAGCGGAACGACAATCTCTCATCAATCCAGGGAGGTAACACAAGCAGTGACCAGAATGGTTGTCCTTTTTCTCCTAATCGTCAGCCTTGGGGCTGGGATTCCCGCCCAGGCTCACCCACACGACAACACCTTCTGGCAATACGCCAACTGGACGGTTTGTCAGCACACAGCAGGTCCATGCTATGTGTGTCAGCAGTTACCATCTGCGGTAGGGCCCAAGTCCCTAATACGCAACTCCCGGGACGAGACTGAAGATACACAACCTTACACATCGTGATCGTTGTCTTCTCGTTCGTAATAGACCAACTCAGAAACTGATAGACCTCCTGATTCCTTGGAGGAGGAACTATTCAGCCCTACCTCCATAAAACCTCGCATTTCAAAAGAGTACGTTTTCCCCTTGTGCGTCCATATTGATGGACCCGTTTCCCTCGGGGTCACCCACAACCGCCTTTGCGCACATACCTTTTCTGAGTATTTCGTCAATCAAACATGTCCTGACACGTATCTGTTCTCTGATACACCCAGGTAATGGCACTGTATATAGAACAGAGGATTGGAATTGGGTGTGTGGGAATGTATCTAACGCCTAACTGGGGTGGGGTGTGTGCACTTACCCGATTCGGCTCGTCGTCATATATATTCGGACACCTCAACCAAACACAGACCCAGCAGAAACGGTCCGCTGTCTCTGATCCTGCCTTCCCTCCCCCTGAACATTAGCTTAAATCCCGTTTTGTTAAGTTTTGGGACGGCTTTTTCCCACAATATGGTATTACCCAGTTGTGGAATCAGATAGAAGTCACCCATTATCGCCTGGCCACTTTCATTAATGAAACCCTCATCGCTGTTGATGGTATACGTACTGAGCTCACTGCTTTGTGCCTGACAACCCTACAGAATAGATTAGCTTTAGATATCCTGCTGGCTGAAAAGGGAGGCGTATGTGCATTGGTGGGGGATAGTTGTTGCACATACGTCCCTGACAACGACGATGAACACGGAGTTATAGGTCAGGCAGTTGAGAAAATGCGCCACGGCTCAGGCTCTTAAGGATGACGAAAAGGGTAATCAAGGTAGGGTATGGGGATGGTTGTATACTCTGTTTGGTCATTGGGCGCCGTACATTTCTTTGATAATCTCGACTGTCATCGTTTTCCTGTTGCTATGCCTATTTGGACCATGTATTTTTCAATGTATCCCGCGATCATTCACCCGTATGCTTTCTGGTTATCAACCGGTCCCTCGTGTTTCTGATTATTATCCTATTCCAATGCGACATGTCTGTTAGTTTAAGTTGTGATTTATCCATTCTTATTTATCATGGATAAAACAGGGGAATTGTAAGATATCCTTGATCACTAGTCCTAGATTAGGTTGACCCAGAACACTCAGTTCTCATCTATATCTGCTCTTTATACGCTTACGCTGTGAGAATACCCAAACTGTTGCCTTTTGGTATGGCTAATCCTCGCTTTGTTGCTTCTGCTAAACGAATAACATGACCAGATGTGGAGTTATTATCGTTAACCGTTTTTATGTTCTCACAGTATGGTAATATGTATCTTGTTGCCATTATTAGTTATAGTAATTCTGCTGTATGCTTCTAAAATAACCTTTTTGTATGTTTCTGTTGATCATACCCTGAACTATCCTTTTGTGGCATGTGTTACTTTGCTCGTACACACAAAGTGGTTCCTGTATTTCTGTTTTAGGATTATCTTTTGCAGGTTTAACATAACCTTGTGGAGTTGTCTCTCCTAACTTTCTCTTATGTTCTCACACACACACACACACACACACACACACACACACACACACCTGGCAGCCCTCCCTTTTTCTCTCCATTTCTTTGGAAGTATATCTTCATGTGTGAAACAATAAACTTCGGAACTTCTCTCTGAAAGCCGACTTGTGTGTTTCATTGAGACTTCCCTGTGCACGTAGGAGAGCAGAGCTCGAGAGGAAAGGCTGAATTCAGGGGTATCCTGTCCAGGGGACAGAAGGCAATCCTGCACAAGCGGCAGAGGATAAAACATTCCTTACAATGAGCAAAAAGACCTTATAACTCATAATATTGACTACAGACTATATTGCCTATTGTGCTACACTGATACTTAAAACAAAGAAAATAGTCTGAACAATTTTTTTTTCTTAGTACTGTACATCTCTATAAATAGCTTTAATTGTGAAATTATTGGCCTTATTTTTTTCCCAGTCCACCATGTAGTTTAAAAATTAATATAATATTTTAGAGTCACTTGGAGAGGCTTAGTAGCCTCTGTTTCATGCTTTTTGATTGGTGGTTAATATGGCAGGTTTAAACCTCATTTTGGATATGATTGTGACGATCAGCTAGTTCATATATGAGAGAGAGAGAGAGAGAGAGACAGAGACAGAGACAGACAGAGAGAGAGAGACCTGTATTACACCCTGATCAGGCAAAACATTATAGCCACTGACAGGTGCAGTGAATAACACTGATTATCTGATTATTCATCATGGCACCTGCAAGTGGATTGGATATATTAGGCAGCAAGTGAACATTTTGTCCTCAAAGTTGATGTGTTAGAAGCAGGAAAAATTAGCAAGCGTAAGCATTGGTTAGATTTTGACAAGGGCCGAATTGTGATGACTAGACGCCTGAGTCAGAATATCTCCAAAACTGCAGCTCTTGTGGGCTTGTTCCTGGTCTGCAGTTGTCAGTATCTATCAAAAGTGGTCTAAGCAAGGAACAGTGGTGAACCAGCGACAGGGTCATGGGTGGCAAAGGCTGGCAGTGTGGTCTGATCCAACAGACAAGCTACTGTAGCTAAAACTGATGAAGTTAATGGACAAAATGTTCACTTGCTGCCTAATTATATCCCACCCACTAGCAGGTGCAAGGATGAAGAGATAATCAGTTTAATTCACTTTACCTGTCAGTGGTCACAATGTAATGCCTAAACGGTGTATATTCTATAGCAGAAAACTGGATAAAGTCAGATAATGACATAAAACCATATCATTAATATATGTAACATTTTTAACAACAAGCAATAGCATCACTCGCAGAACTAGTCTTTGTGTCTTCTAGATTTTTAAACATTTATTTACAATAACAATGTCAATGTCAATAAAGCACAGCTCTGAGAATAAAAAATAATGTCATGGAGATTGTATGAACATTTACATTGTCCTATATTAACTATAAGATGTGGGATAAGATGTAATTGAGCAACATGTTCAGTTCATTGCCTCACGTCCAGCAGTTGGTGATCATCTTGTGTGTATCACTTTCCCAAATCTTGAGCTTTTTACAAACAAGCACAGACTGGTGATGTACAAAATTCATCTATACAATAAATCTTTTCCTGCATGTAATTAATTGTAGAAATGTATTTAACACTGTATGCATTGTGTGTGTGTGTGTGTGTGTGTGTGTGTGCTATGCATGCTCATTTTGTTCCATGTTGGTAACCAGTCCCTTTGTGTCCACAGTAGTGGTAGCTCGTGCAGGGTTGTTAAAGTAGAGGGTGTTATCAAATGTACACTCCCCAACTACTGGGATGGTTGGTCTTTTATAGAAGAGGAAGGCAGCCAGTCCTGCTATAGCAATGATCACCAACACAACTGCAACAGCAATCCCAGCGTACCCATGAGAGGCCTCTTCCACCTGTGGTTCTGCAGGGGCAAAAATGAATAAATACAAGCACTTAAAAAGGTTTAAAATGAAACTTTCAACATAAAATGACAACATCAGTAAACACACATTTTTTTTAGACTTGAAAGTTTTTTATTTAGAATAACTGGATGATCCGCGGTGGCAACCCCTAACGGGAGCAGCCGAAAGAAGTGGAAAAAAGAAGCAGCTGATTTAGAATTATCAGACTTGAGTACTCACCAATTGCCGGCTGTTTCTCAGTAGGTGGTATAGCTAAAAACAAAAGGGAAGTGAATGTGAGAATGAATTTCACAATCAGCATAAACATCCAAGAGGTTACCGTGGAGTGTTAACCTCAAGAACCATTAAGATTACATTAAGATATTTAATATACACAGTCTGCTACAATAATTCAGGATTACAGTTACCATAAACAGTTTTTGCATTCAAATGTCCATTAGTGAACAGTTGACAACCTCAGCAATGATGGAACTATAATAGTTGGACATTCAATGTCACCCAGATGAGGACTGGTTCCCATTTAAGTCTGGTTCCTCTCTAGGTTTCTCCTCTTATTATCTCAGGGAGTTTTTGCGTGCTATTGTTACTACTGGCTGAATTGATTAGGCATAAACTTATATAGACTGGTTTATAAATGTAAAAGTTTTCTTCAAAAATCTATTTAATTCTATAAAGCTGCTATGGGACAATGTCCATGGTTGAAGGTGCTATACAAATAAAATAAAATTGAATTTAAGATAATGCATTACTGAAGATTTTTATTTGTTTGTGTATGTGTGTGTATGCAGATGGCTTACTTTTGGGGGTTTTGCAGATAAAGCCTCTGTAACCACTGCAGTGAGAGCTTATCCACAAGCCACTTTCTGATTTAACCTCCACACAGTTGCCTTGAGCACCAGGCGACCGTGGTGCCCAATTAATGTAGTCCACCACGGTGTTATCAATCCACATCCACTCACCTTGTAAATAAACACATACATATGGTTGCAACTTTGATACAGAGGCTCTTTTTGCTGTCTCTAATATAATATTAATACTATTGCTACTCTGAATGAGAAGCTTTAAAGGTAAGTAGGTTTTAAACCTGTGTAGCTGCGGTGGAGGCCAATCCAAAAGGATTTGGCTTCATCATGAAGAATCTCAATATTTTGGCGAATGAAGTTAGACTCCAGTGCATCCCCCACACTCACCAATGATGCACCTGTACATAGAAATGGGATAATTATTCACTAAAGCTTTAACAAAGATTTAAAGAGACAATATACAGTAAGCCAAATGCACTGTTTCACAGGAGACAAAATTAGGTGTATTAGTTCCATTGTGAAACCTATAGTCATGTCAAGCTTTATTTAAAGAGCAAGATTTTAACAACAGATGTTCAGTCAAAGAGTTTTACAAATCAATCGCACTAGATCTGTTCCGGTATCAGGTTGCACAATCACCTCGCTCGCTACATAGTAATGGATTCAATTAAAACAGTGCAAACAAACACTAAAACTAAAAGCATTTACTGTTTTACTGCGGCTTTACTGCGTTCAAATGCTTGTTTTCAATGTTTGTATATTTACTATATGCATATTTTATTTAATTATTTTACAAAATTTAATTAATCATAAATTTTAGTTGTTTATATCTTCACAATTGAACAAAATATCTGTGCATTTTTTTAAATAGAAAATGTCAAAGCAATATTAGAGTAATACATTTTATATATGAAGGATTTAATTTAGCCTCTTTTATATTAATTTATTTATATTTTTAATAAAGATGGTAAAACAGAAATGCACACTTTATTAATCACTCGTTATTAAAATTGGTGCCGTTAAATATGTGAATATGTATTTGTATAATAATTATATGAATACAATATGTGAGTACCCATTCTCAAACATTCCACTGAAGCATGGGCCCAGTTTTCATTCCTCGTGGCTATAAAAGTATAGCAGTGTCCTCGGAAAGGCACCCAGACCTTGGATTTCTTTGGTTCTGGGCAGTGTCCTGGAAGCTGCGGGGGATCAGTGGGTGCGATATCTGCAAAAAGAATATAAGGTAAAAGTAATAAGCAGTAAACATATCAATTTGTTTTGGAACTTTCAAAAAATAAAAAAGTTTACTTTTAACAATATGCCGCATTGTTTAAAAAACGTATAACTCTATCCAGGATAAATATGGGTTTTACACACCTATGAGTTTTACACCTATTCAGAACAGGTCTATGTGCTAGTCTGTTTATATTACATTTGTTATTCATATATTTAGCCTCAGTAGCCATTTTATCCAGATCAAGTTGCAGTGGATCTCCAGCACATAACTAAAAGCACCAGAGAGACAAGGCAGACTACATATGTGCTGTTTTTGCGATGCCCTTTGATCCTCTTTCATTGACACAGGAAGCAGTAATAATCAGGGCCAAAAGTCTTAATAAGGTGAAAGCTCTGTAGGTATTAAAAGCATTAGAGCCTACCTGGTGAGCGTTTGCAAAGGGAGTAGAAGCTTTTGCTGCATTCTGTTGTTTTCCATGTCCCGTCTATGTCGATGTATACACAGGCTTGGTTTTTCAAAGGCTCACCTGTAGCCCATTTAGTGAACCGCAGTAACCAGTTATCTGTCCAGCGGTATCGTCCATTAGTCTACGGGCAACATTAAGGAAGATACCCAGATCAGCTTATCTTCCCATAATTCTCAAGATCCATCTATCATCCATGATGCATATGGTACATGGTATACTGTATCACACATGGTGCAGTGATTACAGCGAACTCACACTTATCAAAATGATTACAGTAAAACTGTTATTTAGTTCCTGTAGTCATTTGCCAATTATTTGACTGATCAGTTTAACCGAATGGGTTTGAGTGCCAAAAAAGAATCCCCAATATAATTGTAGAAATCTAAGTAACAATTTTATTAATCAAATGTGGGGTTGAATGTCTTGAACTGTTTTGCAGTTTGAAGTACTGTTTTCCATTTACTGTTTTCTGTTTTCTACAAACATTGTTTTTTCCATGTGAAATGATTTTGAAATGGAATATCCATGGGTTTACTTTGGTGTATGTATGTATGTCACCATCCGGCATTTGTGCATCTTATCAAAAGGTTTGGTGCACTTACCAAATTGCTGTTTAGGCCAATCCACACAGGCTCTTTCAATTTGCCTACTCTGAGAGTAATGAACGCCTGAGTGACAGAGTCCAACACACTAGCCATGTCAGCATCATCGGCTTTGCACTGCCTTCTTGCCTCATCCCAGCTCATTTTTTCAGTCTGTATCTTGAATGAATTATTTCCCATTTTAAAATATGATGCTGATGAAGGTGTTGTGGCAGGAACTTGAATCTGAGAATCTGGAGCAGATTAAACACACATTCCTAGTAAATGTCAACAAAATTTTTCTTGTATTTTTTGGTGACAATGTTGAGTTTTACACACCCCAACTTCTAAAAGTTCACCAATTACTGTAATAATTTGTGCCACAGCTACATCCACTCACCAATATTCCTCTTGCAGATAAAACCTCGTTTCTCTTCGCAGTCCTCGACCTTCCACTTGCCAGTAATTCTATCTGGGTTCTTCGCCATTATGACACAGTCAAACTGCAGAAGATGGTGATTATGTAATTAAATAAAGGCCCACAGAAAAAATAATAAATCACCATATAGCCATGTGATGCCAAATGATGTTTTTTATATATATATATAAAAAAAAAAAAAAAAAATGACAAAAGGATCACAAAAAGATCAGGATCAAGGATGAAAGAGATGTCTTAAAAATCAGAGCCAAAACAGTACAAAAAAGATTAAAGGTGCAATAACCTAGACATAGTCAAGTAGACATATGTGCTTTTTTTAACTTCCTGTTCCAGATTTAGACCCTCTTTGCTATTATAGCAATCTAAACACTTTTAGGATGACTTTAAGCCAGATTTTGGAGTGTGGCTTTAAGGATTTGTGCTTATTAAACCACAAGATTATTGTTGAGGTTAAGCACTGATGTGAGGTGAGGCATTAGCCAGGCAGAGGAAATGGTTCTT
The DNA here is from genome assembly GCF_014805685.1 of Silurus meridionalis. Lineage (NCBI taxonomy): Eukaryota > Metazoa > Chordata > Actinopteri > Siluriformes > Siluridae > Silurus > Silurus meridionalis. The sequence continues at coordinate 10,925,003 of NC_060889.1, forward strand.
CCAGACTAACTTTGGCACATTATGTCTACTTGATTTGTGCACATGCCCTCAGCTATTATTTACAGTGAGTGAAAAATGTAATGTGACAGCACACGAAGAAATTCTAGACAACTGTGTGCTTCTAGGTTTGTGGCAACAATTTGGGTATAATCAGCATGTGGAAGTGATGTTCAGTTGTCTACAAAAGTCTGGCCATGTAGTGTAACATATAAAATAAAATAACACAACATCTTACAGTTGTTATAATAGAAACGCTTTCATTATTAGACATTTAGTGAACTTTATTGAACTTCAGTCTTCAAGACAGAGGACTGTGAGATGTGATAGTAAGTTGACAAAGCTTACATTTCAGCATCTAAGTAATGTTTTGCACTGTCTAATAAATTTAACAGATTTTGATTTAGTGAGCTTTTTTTTATAGAATTCACATGCAGTATTTTACATGCTGTCACTACTATTGAGATTAAGGTCATGTTGTATTACCTTATTACTGGGGAAAGTTCAATGAAGGTCATAATCAAGCCACAATGATATAAACAAGCATCTAAGTTTGACTACAGATAACATCCAACAATGAAAAACTCCATCTCCATAACAACATGAAAAAATAATAACCTGACTGCTTTATTCAAATTTATATTTTAACTTCCAAAACAATTCCCAAAAAAGTTGGGATGCTGTGTATAATGCTGTCGACACATAATGTCAGAAATCTGAACGATGAGTCCAGAAAAAGTAAGGACCTGTGTTGTAGAATTATCATTCCTGAAAGTTTTGAAAGCTATAATGCTGAGAACAACAGAAGATCTCTTTGTTAGACAATTAATTTCTCCAGGAAAGCTTGCAGTGCATGAAAAATCATGAAAACCGGAAAGTTCATTACAACTTCATTACAATTTTACAACCTGTTTCAACCAGGTCCACTCTGTCACGCCACAAAATGGATCGGATTTGTTATATAAAACTAGGAAAACGTAGGAAGACAAGTGGTAAACATCAAAATGCTAATTCTGTTCAAGAAAAGTGTCAAGTAAGAACTTGATCATAGAACGTTGAATGTACAAGTCTGTGAAGCATCATATATTATGCCAATATTCCAGGATCCAGAAAAGAAAAGGGAGAATTGTTCATATGTATCATTATACTTTTATCAGGATTTTGCTACTGCATTAGCAGAAAAACTTGCAAACCTTGAATGAAAAAGGAAATTGAATTTAATATGCGCAATAATTCTCCACTGTAATCAAAATGGTCGAGATCTGTCAATTGCAGCCAAAAGACTGAAAGTCAAGCACAATTCTGGCAGACCTACCGAGGTTTCTTCATATTCCAAACTTGACAAGAAGTGGTAGTGTGGTAGTGTATCCTGTATTGAAAAAGTAAGATTTTACAATAGATTTATATATTCAAGAGCGCTGTATTTAAAAACAGACAACTATACAAAAGACATCCAACATTATTAACATGAACATTATGAATAAACACAAGCACAAGACAAGGAAACAACTTTCTTAATAAAGAAAGTCCTAGTTCCAGAACCCTAGAGAAAACAATCTAGAGGAAGACCCAACGTCGCAAAAACTCAAGTGGTTTCCAAATGTATTGGACAAGTAGACTGCATACTGAAAGAAAAGAGTGAAAGGTTTACCACAGAAAAGAAAATATTAAGTGGGTTTAATTGAATTTTATTTTATCTTTAAACCCAGAATGTTCACACCCATTGAAGCATATGGTATAAATAGCATATTAAGTAGTGATATTCATCTTCAAGTCTTCCAAGATATACTTAATGGGCAAAAGATTCACAGAAACATTCACAACAAAATGTGACAAAGACTGGACATCGCAAATGTACAGAAATTTCCAGCAGTAAGTTATCAAGCTCATTTTGTCATTGTTTTCTAGAATGCTCACACCATTTTACACAAAGATTCCTCATCTAGGAAAAGATGAAGAAATCATGCAGAAGCAAGAACAAAAAGTAAGATCTGGAGTAAGTTTCTATTGTGGTTTCAGAAACCCTACTTCTTTTTAAAGGCTCACTGGCATATATGACAACCAAGCAATTGAAGGCAGCATTAATAAACTGTAAGTTAGGACCCTATATATAAAAGATGTATAAAAGATTTTGATTAGAATTTCTTGGTTTGTTTACACCTTGCAGTTTTCAATAAATTCTTTTGCGATCACACTTAAGGCATGAGGATAGGAATCTATGTAACTGAAGACCTGCATGAACCCTTCTACCACAGGTTATTCTTTAATGCTGTGCTGGAATCTTGTCACCCAGAAGACAATGTTGGTCTGAAGCAACTTTAAGGGTTTGAGCCATAGTATGTAGGAAAAGTATTGGCAAAATGTTAATAGCTGAAGTATTATGAATATATATATATATATAAAATAGAGACATGGTACTTGCATCTACTCCATACGTTCTGCGACCATCTGGAAATGATGTTGGATATCCTTTGGCCCAGTTGGTGTACCGTACACCTTTCCCATCCGTCCAAAGAAAGCGCATTTCCCAGTTGATATCATTCAAGCCAATCCACATGTCATCAGGTGCATTAAGCATCATAGTGGTGAGAAATGCTGAAAGAAAAAAAGACAAATTCTGAATTTCTCAGTACAAATGTATTTTTTTACAAAGGCTATGATGCAGATTTGTAAGGTAAATACTTTATGGAAAAAGTTCAACGAGTACCTTGCTCTGATTGACTCAGAATGGACACTAAATTGCCTCCTTGAGAGATGCAGTACATTCGAGCATCATGCCACATTTTCACTTCAGTGCTATCTTTTCCTACAAATTTATAACACTGCCAAAAAAAATAAATAATGTCAGACAAGCAAATACACTTTATGAATTATTCCTATTGCTATTGTTTCATTTTAGTACCATTGAGAATCATTTCTTATTCTGTTAGTGAAATTGTGTGTAAATGCTCCTTGTGTAGGACAAACTGATCTAAAAATGTACATTAAAAAAAATACATTTTGAAAAAGCTAATTTTCTTTATAATTTCTTTACATGCATATGTTGACAAATTAAAAAGAATTCATTAGATATGAATGAAGTGCATATTTGTTTCATTTACAAATTATTTATTTATTTTTTAATATATATTTTTTTAAATATGCAACGATTCTTTAGATAGTCTTCGTATTTATACTTATACATACTTAGGAGTACAAATAGGATACAAATGGTTTGAAAATGAATAGCTTGTGAAAATGTTCTAATAAACCATTAATAGGACAAATGAATCAGTTCAGACTAGTAAATGAAGCCCAGTGTTTCATGTAGGAAGCTGTGGAGGGTGGAATATTTTAAAGATTTATTAAGATATATTTTTGCAATCTTTAAATTTGGTCGAGGTAAATTTACTCACTTTTCCCTGAAAAGCAGTCCAGTCAGAACTACAGCCTCCCTTTGGTGCAGTGGTAGGAGCCGATGTACTTGTGACAAAGTCAACGCTTCTTTTACAGATAGAGGGTAATTCTACTCCACAGTTGATATCGTTCCAGAATCCTGAGAAAGAGAATGATTTTATGCGTGCACAAAATTGACTGAAAACAACAAGACCATTAAGATTAAAAATAGATTATGTGGTCTTACCCATACTTTTGTAGATAGTTACACAGTTTTCATCATTGTTGGCAAAGTTTGGTTCGTTTTGGTTCCATGCTGTGTAGACAACTGGAGAACCGTCCACCCAGCTGTAAGAATGATCTAATGTTAATCCAACCCATTAAAAAATATTCCTGCTAAAGGATTTTCAGAACTTTTTCCTTCAGCCACCACTTAATGTAATGTTACCTAAACGATTTATCCAATCCCACTGTCATTCCAATGTAATACTGTTCTTCTGAGCCTCTTGAAATCTGCAAGTTTGAATTCATTAAACAATTCAAGCTTTTTAAAATTGTCGTTATCAAAACAGAATGAAATAGAACAGAGGCACTGGGTTGGCTATTTTTTTTTACCTGTTTATATATAAACTTTCTCTCACTTTGACCAGTAATGACAACAAGGTCAGAATGGTTCTTCTTGCATGATGCACGAGCTTCTTCCATATCCAGAGACTCCATATTTATGTAGTACTGACTGCCATTGAACTGTATCCAGCCATTATCTGTAATGTTAAACTCAGCTATGGAACATAAAATGCACACCACAGGAACATTAGTGAATTAGTGAACATCAGTTGAACGACACATGCTGCCGAATTAATATCAGCTTTTAAAAATTGAAATATAAATTTAAAATTTAGATATTATTGGTGAGCAAAATGAATTAGTTAAGTAGTATTATACCTTCGGGGGAGCTTGTAGGTGGAGGTTTTGGAGTTGTACCTGTTATAAAGGTTAAAGTTAAACAGCCATACAGACAATAGAATGATCATAGTAGGACAATAGTTTTGCTAGTCCTGAAATAGAAAATGTGGATGGATATATATACACACACACACACACACACACACACACACACACACACACACACACACACACATGTTGTTTTAGCTGGAGTACCTACCCCGTTGTATCTGACAGATCCAATCATTGTAGGAGTCACAATATGCATCATTCCACCTATGACCATAGAAGAAGCTAGCTTCTGCACAATGCTCATTAGAATTGTAATTATTGGGCTCCCCATAGCTCCAATTCTCAAAGTTTGACTAACATGCAGACACACACATGCACACACACACGACACACACATACAATAGAGAAAAATTAGACACACACATAACATATGCATTCCATACATCATGTAAATATCTGCACATTGCACATTTGCCACCAAATTACACAACCTATAATAATCAAATATGTCTCTACACTGTATTATCAGATTTACAACATGCATATCATGCTTATTAATGGCTCTTTGTTATTCTTATAGACTAAATCTCTCTCTGCTCTATACTATAGTGGCCTCACCTTCATACTAATCACCTTCACATGTCTCCAATCTACACTCTCCCTTTATAAGGCCCCCGTTCGCACTTACTCACTGTCCTATCCTTCATCCCTGGACTACCTGTGTTTCGTTTTCCGTTACATGCTGCTTCCTAGCTTCTGTTTGTTTCCCAAGGCTAATAAACGTCCTATTTGTATTCTGGTTTCCGACTCGATCAAAGCGTGACATAAGCAGTGACTGTGAACTAATTGAACATGGATTCAGTTTCTATTTTATACTTATCCATTTACAGTGCAACAATATTTTCAACATAGCATTACATTTAATAAAATGATCAACAGAAAATAGACAGGGAAAAAAAACTCACTGCAGTTCCATCTGACCATGTAAACCCAGAATTATCATCCAGCATACTAAACCCAATCCATGCTGGATCACTTCCTCCACCATACCTTTTAGAAGACATTAAACAGTAAGGGCTCTTATTATTCACAAAAAAGAGAAAAACATGCAAAACAGTATTATTGTCTAAAAACCAATGTTGAAATCACTGGAATTCTTCTTTAACTTTGGAATCATACTTACGGTATTGTGTTGCTTTCAGCTTCACTGTGAAAGCTAGCTAGATCACCACCAATGGCCTTGCAGTAGTTACGTGCATCCAGCCATGATTTCTTATTTTCTTTCCTATTTCTGTATATCTAAGAAGTGAAGAAAATGTACAAAAGGTAGGGTGTTGCAATGAGATCGTGAGAATGCGTATACATTTATGGGGCATTATATTCACAAAGCAAATTTCCATAACTGATATAGTGCTTCAATTAATGTGGTCACGCTGTGGAGCAATTGTGTGTGCAGTGGCTGTACCCGAATGCAACTGGCAGAGTCTTTTTTTATCCATTTGGAGGGGCAACTGATAGGTTGTGTTGCTGGAGGTTCTTTGGTTGTAGTAACACCCTCTGCTATTTTCTTACAGATGTACTTCTCTTTACTGTCACAAGCGATTACATCCCATAATCCCGCTGAAGTCCCAGTTCGCATGGCAACACAGCCCTGCTGCCTATCTAAATGCCAGAGATTAACAAAAGTAATTCAACAGAAGATTTAATGTAACTAAATGACTTAATAGTTTAATTAATAGTTTATTTTTAAATTAATAAATAAAATACATACCTGGCATTCCTACATTAAAGTGTGTAAATTTAACTGCTTGCTTAGTTGTCCACTCAAAGCTTTCTGCACGTTCCGTATTGGACAGGCCAATCCAGAAATATTTTTCAGGGCGCAAGCCAATCTGGCTGATGAGAAAAGCATTCTCATACCTAAAATAAAGCCCCAAAACCACACACACACACACACACACACACATAGACAGATCAGTGTAGGCAAGTATTTACATTTATTGTATAAAAACAGCATATGACTAATGTGCACATTACCTGTTTGCAACTTCTATTAGGTCAGCTGCACTCTGTCCACATGCTGTTTTGGCCTCATTAAAGGTTTTGGCTTCGACACCAATACTGTAGCAGTAGGAGTTGAATCTGATCCAGCCCTAAAAGAACCACAAAAAACAGACCCATTTTAGTACATGTATATTATTACATAACCCATGCACATGGGAGAATCTCCAACAAACTGATCTGGTTTATATAGCTTAGTTTAAGTTACTGTAGTTTTATTAAAATCAAAGCTGATGGACCAATATAAAATTATATGCATATTTTTTAACAGGGACCTTTGTATATAGTACATAGCTTAGAGTGCAAAGGTTTTAGGCATCTTGATATGTTTTAATTAGTAATAGAATAGAATAGAATAGAATAGAATAGAATAGAATAGAATAGAATAATAGCTTTTTGGATCACAAGGTCAGGTTTCTGTAGGTTCCCCAGGGTTAATGGGTTTCCTCTGGTTTCCTGGCACCTTCCAAAAATGTGGATCCATTAAATATTCCATAAATGTGAATAGATTCAAGGCCCATCTAGGTTGTATTTTGTTTCATGCCTAGTGACTCTGACCAGGATAAAATGACTAGTAAAAAAAGAATTGGTTGAAAATGTTAGAGGATTATCAGTCAGTATGGAATTGCTTAAAGAGATTATAAATCAAAAAATCTACTTTTCAAGATTAAGATTAAAAAGTGTTCATTACCATTACATTAGTGTTTCTTTGAATAGTTGTCTTTACAGGAAACATAAGTCACAAAGATTCTACTGTCATAGTCAAAAAGTTTTATCATCAGCATTTTCCAATGTTACATAGTATGAACTTTGACTGCAGCAGTTTTTAAGCTTTATTGTTTGAGAAAAAAATGAGTCAGCACATGTTCATGCTTTTTTTTTTTCAAGAAAATCACTCCCTTTTCCCCCCCTAACCCTTTTCATGAATTTCTCACAAGAAAGAAGACTATTCAAACACTCACTACTGGATGAAACCATAAGTAGCTGAGTATTTTACAATAGCAAGCAGAATGCAATGTGCTAATACCAATCCAATACCCTGAGCAGATAAATTCATCAGTAGATTGATAAAGTTGGTTCAGATGGCTAAGTTAACACTACTCTCAGGTTTCTGTAACCCAAGAAGTGCTAAGACAACACTTTAGTCTACATAGAAAAGCTTGTAATTTTAGGCAAGGCAAATCTACTACCTAGTGGACAAAATTGGTTTAAAAACTGCTAAAAAATAAATAAGTTGAGTCCAGGAGGACTTCACAAAGCTTATCAAGACCCCAAAGGAGTACTTTTCTCAGATTGGTGGGCACTATAGTTGCTTTGTTAATAGACTCTCCAGTATAGCTTCCCTCCTCAATGAAGGGACTGTCTAAGAGATAGTAAAAGATGTACAGCAGCATGACCACTTAAGTTTTGTTTTATTTTAGAAAATTAAAGAGGTCTCTATATACAAAGTGTACCAAGTATTTTTAATAGCTGCCTTATTAAACTGCCTTTTGCGGAAAAGAAATATAAAACAATGGAGGTGAGACAATAACCATGAAGCAAGTAGACAAATAGATATATGCTAACCCAAAGACTATGCCCACCTCCACTGGGTGGTGTGGATTTCTATAACCTATAAAATGGGTACCACTGACCTCTGAGGTAAAAAAACCAAGCTCAACACTATGGCTAGAGATATCGCAGATGAAAAAAACAATTGCACATTCAGGCATGGTACAGAAAGCCTCAGGGGTGCATAGCTGTAAGATAATGATTACCACTCCTGTGACTTACAGTCCATCCAGAAAAATAATATGGCAACAACAAGGGGCAGCCTTGAAGCTTTTTGAAGCTTTTTATATTTTTCTAAATATGTGTAAAGTCTCAATGACTCCCTCTTACATGGTACATTAAAGAAAAATGACTCTCCTTTACTCGAACACACCAATTTGATTGCGAATGTATATATGGTAGAGTACATAGAAAAAACAAACTTGTGCAAGAAACAAACTTATTAACTTATAAAGGGAACTAAATCCCTTATAAAGGTGAACATGCTGAGAATTTAAAGGTATAACTCACAATAGGACATCCGGGGCTGATAACCTCTGGTGACCCTGCAGGTCTGGTGGAGGCTTTCTTCTTACACATGAAGCCATATTCCTTTTGACATACGTGATCTGCCCACTTACCATCCTAATGCATGAAAAAGATTTACTCATAATCACTTCTCAGACTAAACTAAGTGGATATTTAACACATTTAGTGTGTCATCTTCAAACGTTATACCACTAAAATGTATGTTCGACCTAGTGGTGACTGTACCTTGCCTTTCATGAGAACGCAATCCTCCTTGAGGATAGCTGCATGTGAAGGTTCTCCCACAAGCCACTTGGCAAAGGTGACATGGGTTCGGTCTGACCATTCAAACAGGTTTTCAATCTTCTGATCGTTTAGACCTATCCATAATTCATCAGTGGCCACTGACAAACAAATATTTATGATAATCAGCATCCAAGTCATTGAAGAAACAGGTCTTTATATTAAGGATCGTATTAAGTTGGCGAATTTCCTATCTGATTAAAAAGAAAAAAATTATTTTTATCAATTAAAAATGTAACTTTAATAGCCAATATTTGTCCTTTAGTAGGGTCTGTTAATAGGTGTGCCTATCTATGCATACATATATGTTTGATATACTGTTTAATCTGAAGCTATACATGTACATGAATTTGTATTTTACCTTGTTTAGGTCAGTATAGAAACTATAAAATTATGTATTTTATTTATATATATATATATATATATATATATATATATATATATATATATATATATATATATATATAAAATACATGATATTAAAATTATTAAAAATGTTTTATATATATGTATATATTTATATATATATATATATATATATATATATATATATATATATATATATATATATATATATATATATATAAAATTTTAATATTTGCCTATACCATGATGCTTTGGCTTCTAGCCTAATCCAGTAAGATTATGTTGGTGCTCTTACAATAGCCACTCTGTGATATAATAAAGCTGTGTTCTTCAATATTGTGAATACTGATCAGGTCAGCTCCTTCTTTCCGACAGGCTGTCAGTGCATCTTTCCACATCATCTTAGTGCGTGAGAGAGAGTAGCAGTGGCCAGCATAAGGTACCCAGGTGGCTGGACAGAAACTGGGCTGGTCTTTAACCACTAAACATGCACACAAGAATTAAACAAGTTTTAGCAGGATAGAAAGTTTAATGGTTACAGGCATACATTCGAAATGTGTATATTTGTGATTAGGGATGTCAAAATTAACGTGTTACTCATGTTAGTGCAAATTCATTTTAATGGCACTAATTTTATTAGTGCATGATTACGCAGTAAAAAATAATCCTTTCCTTACTCAGATATAAAAATTAAATTAAAAAAAATATTTTTTAATCACTAAACATTTGATGCGCCAAGTCTCAAATCAAGCACTAAAATCCACCATGATGCACACATCCAATTAAAACCATCCATGTGAAAACATAACAAAAGTTCCTTTTGGTGATCTGATGTTTTATGAAATTAAAACCCCATAATTACTTTAAAACAATTACAAGGATATTTTGTCTTTGTGCTCTATGTTGTGTATGGTATGGTTTATATATGGTTGCATAAAGCATCCATATTTGTCTATGCCCATGCTGATTAGTGTATTAAGAACTTAAAAATGATTGTCTATTTGTAATACAATAAGTGTCTCCAGTTCTCACCCTCTGAAGGTGTAAGGGTAGTGGAGTTTCCTTTGCGACAGATGTATCCCAGTTTACTACTGCAGGCCACACTTTCCCATTTAGATGCTTTGCCAGCATTAAGTGCTGCACAGTTCATGCCAGGCTCCAGTAAGGGCTGACCTAAATAATGAATTGGGGGGTAAGAGCATGTTTGCAAATAGGCTTGAAGGATATATGGATGTGTGTGTGAACTCACCTGGAGCCCAATTCAGATATCTAAATGGATTTCCATTGCTCCATTGCCAGCCACTTTCAAAATCTAGACTATTCAGTCCAATCCAAAGAGATGAACCAAGTATATTAGTTAAACCTGAAAAAAAAAAAAACTTTCTGTAAAAAAATATAGCCATTGTGTTTGTTTTACTGATTTGAAGACAGAGCAGTGTTTACCTGATATATATGTTTGCTCATGCAACTCCATAATACTGAGTAGATCAGCATCTTGCTGCTGGCAGCTTTTGCGAGCCTGATGCCAGGTCAGCACTGCTTGAGTGTTCCTCTTGTACAACACACCTGTTACTGGATCAGTGTCCCAACCTGCAGACGCTATCACACCATAGACACATTGTTTTTAGATTAACACACAGACTGCCAAACATATAAAACAGTAACCTATTTAGACATTCATCTTGGGGAGAGAAAAACGCTGTCATCAAAAAATAGTGAATGTATTCAAACAATCTTTTTAAAAGATTCTTTCGTCAAATACAGATGAATGCAAGTAGGTTTGCATTTTGCAAAGAGTTTAACATCGCCCATGTTGTATCTTCTAAAATGCTTCACTAATAAGAACAGAAAAAGACACTGCATACTGATCAAATTGGCCATAATAATGATTTTTTTCATATTTTGCAATATACTTGAAGTTCTCTATGAAGAAAAATCATGATTGATTGTAATAATAATGTAATGTGATCATTTTTTTATGTAGGTTCACACGAAAGGAAACTCCTGCTATGAGCAGTCCAATGGCTACAGAGGCAAGTTATCAAATTATAAATACTTTTTAAGATGCTGCGATGTTCTACATTCTCCATTGACTATTAAAATTAACAGGGCTTAAATAACAACGATAATGACTTATGAACTAAACTGGTTATTTATTGCTACACATGATGCAGGTTAATATACAGACAAGTAGACCATCATACATTTCTAAATAACACCAAGACAGCAAAAAAATCTTTCACTTGCATCTGCAATAAAACAGGAAAATACAAAAGAAAGAACTTCACAGGAAGCATGTGTTTCAGCAGGTCATTCCCCAGGCCTGATTATGGGACTGACCTCGGCCTCAATATAGCACACAATAAAAAAAAAGAAAAATCATCTGCCCCACCTACCACAGCACTTACTTTGTACATAGCTCTGTCCTTCCTGTCAGATTCCTATCCGTCTAATCATTAACTGTCCAAATGTGTTAACACTCAAGTGAAACCACCAGTGGAAAACATCAGCCCAAGTGGAAAACATCTCTAAAATAATGTATGCATGTACGCAACGTCTCAATGTAAAATGTCTTACATTTTGTAGGACAGAAACCCCATTTCTTGTCCTTGTTGTAGTCCACGGCTGTGGCGCACCAAGGCTGTCCATCAGATCTCCCTTCAATGGTGCACTCAGCGTACCACTTCTCTGCATACTTAAAGGGAAACAGGCAGGGGCTACCCAAAGCATTGCCACCGATCGTAAATGTCTCTGCAATATATGTAAAATGAAGTGTGAGACAATGAGGCCATGAAGGCCCTACTCTGAAACATGTATTTATCTAAGATATAAAAATAACAGCTACTGTATTGGTTTTCCAAGCATTTAATAAAATAATAAATGAAAATTGTTCTTTGTTAATACATGCCAAATGTTTCTCACACATTTTGCTGTCTAAGCATTCTAACCACTCACAGCATATCTCTGCTGAGCCTTGTTATTTGGTTTACATTTTTAATGAACTTGACTCTGTTGCTGATTGACCAGGCATTGTGGACCATTAAAAACCAAAACAATGCTTTAATTCACAAATTCAACATGAGTAAAATGCATAAAAGAACCAGCATAAATGCAACTTGTACTTAACTTTAACATGTTTCAAGTGATACCTATCCACAAAACCCCAGTTTCAAGTTGATCCTACCTTGGTATCCATGAGAGCACAGGTCTTTGTTATTGCCATATATCTGCCAGCGGCTCCAGTCCCCTGTCCCTGTGTACAGAAGTAAATTGGGCTCCTGGCGATTGCCGTAATTCAGATGCAAAGGCTGGGTCTTTATACCAAACAGAGTCTCATTCTTGCACTCCCATGTTTGCATCGGACTGAGCTCATTGCAGGGGAGCAAAACAACTTTAACCCATTCTTTAAGGTCCTGGGCTCCGAGGCACAGCTTGTGGGAGATGCTAAGGACCCGAGAGGAGGAAATCCATCGGAAGCGCTGCCTTTCTGAAGACAAGTCGCAGTCGCTGGCCTGTGCCATGTTGGGGTCGACTACTTTCACACATTTGTTGTGAGCTTCATTGTAGATGAGGAAGTAGCTGCTGTCTGTACAACAAAAGGAAAAAAAAACACACATTTATTAACTATGTGCTATAAATCATGGTCTCTAACCTTAGTAAGCAACAAAGTGTTACCTGTTGCACTTTAATATTCATTCAAATCTGGCTTTACCAGATCTATAACTTCAAATGTTTACACTCTAAATCACTTTAAATAATATTTCTTCAAACTGTCATATTGTTATATATATATTTAATATCACACCTGTTTTACCACCAATAGTTGAGTATTTAATTAATATTTTTGTATTAAATGAAACACATTTGGAATTTATTGATCTAAATTGATGTCTGTATGCACACTTTTATCTCTAAGGTCTACACACCAATATTTATTACATACCTAGCTGCACAGTGTAGTGCAAAGCTATGCAGAAGCACAGCAGCACAAATAGAGGATGATGATTCTTCTTCATGTCTGTCCTTTAGTCCTTTAGCATAATCCAGGGTGAGTGCCTTTATGTGTTTATAGGTGTGGGTTTTTGCTAAAGTGTGTAGTGTGAAGCTTACAAACCTTGTGGAATGAAAACACGCCCATTTGTTTTAAGTTTGGTGTGTGAATCCTTTTATGGGGTGGGAGTTACAGACAGGAACAATGTGTTAATTCTTGAAGAAGATCTCTATCTCCTTCTCTACTTCACTCTTACACACACACACACACACACACACACACACACACACACACACACACACACACACACACACACACACAGACTTTCATCACAGTCACATGCCGTTTTATAAACTGCATTAAACTTTCACTAATAAACCTTCATTTATAATATTGCTTGTATATTCATAATTGATGTGATCCGATGAAGTGATACATTAAAATAGTCATTTGTGAGAAGATATTGAATTGTGTCTATAATACCTGTACTATTGCAGTGCACCTAACATGGGGTCACCTGTTATGTGAAAAGTATAGAAAACAAAAATCAAAAATGTGGTATGTCAAAGGTGAAAAGATTACAAATCAATCTAATGTGTGTGTGTGTGTGTGTGTGTGTGTGTGTGTGTGTGTGTGTGTGTGTGTGTGTGTAGAAATACAAAATTCTCAGGTCATAATTAACAGCAACTTATATTGTATACATTTCTTCAGGCACAATTATTTTATTAATTTGAAGTTCTACAATAATTAACAAACACATCTAGATTATCTTATCTTGAAATATGCTGGCCGAAACAGTTAGAATTGAGCACTATTTCTTAATCAATCAGTAAATAAATCAATTCTATGTTTTCGGAGAAACTATACACAGTTTATGCTGTAAATAAAGTTCTAGTTGGTTTTAGTGGGGGTGATGACAGGGTATAAAGATAAAAAATGCTGATAATGTAAGAGAGAAAAGGCAATAGGAATTTTAGAAGACCTGCAGCTCAGCAAGAAGGAAATCTGTTCCAAACACCAGAGTACAAAGCAAGGAAATCCTGTTTCCTCCTCTGGGGTTTAGAAAGAGTTGAGGTTAGCATATATGATACAAATAAAAAGCTGGATCAAAAAAAAAAAAAATAGTACTTCTCAGACAAAAAGGGTAAGCATCATTTACAACTGAATATTAGAAGGACAACACAATGTAGCAGCCAAAGAAGAAAAGAAAAACTGAGATTTACACATACAAAAAGGTTTTTTTAGGTAAATAACAATCTGTTAATTTCCCCTTTTTATTTTTGCGTTCATAAAAAAGAAAAATCCCTGTAGCTATTTATGTCTGAAGTATGAATTGCAAAACTGAGAAGTAATTTTCAAAGAATTCACATTTTTACAAATTGTGTAGGATACAAGCGAAAATAACAAATATACAGAGAATAAAGAGAATGGTGAAAGATGGTTCAGCATCACTGAAACATATGTTTATCCTGAAATTACTGGAATCATTTCAGATCTTTCTGCTTAATGTAAAACACAGACACTTCTTCATACAGTCCAACAGAATTAAAAGGGAAATTCAGGTCAATAGTGTGCTTTCTCTTCCTACACATGCATTAACTTTCTATTTGTGGCATTTAGCAGATGCCCTTATCCAGAGCAATTTACATAAGTACATAAGTTATTTTTATTTATGATAAAACGAGTTGCAAAAAACATTTCTAGATGTTTGGACCATAAACTGTTTAAAGAATGACTGTAATCTCATTATCTAAATTGGAATGATCTGATTTAATATTATGCTCAGATGATGAATGAATTGACAGAATTCATAAGACATTATTTGGAAAAAACAACAAAAAAAAACATTGACAAATGTTAAAACATTAAAACAAATGTAATAATTATTTCGGTTATTTCAGCAAAACTTCTTAGTTAGTTGGTTTATATGGATTTTATGTATCCTGTCTTGTCTTCTATTTGATTGTACAACTGTCAATCTAATCAGATTGATATCAGTAATATACCATATGTCTTTTTTTCATGCAGGCAGCAAACAAAAACATTGTTAACCATGTGGAACCCTTCAAAAGCAACACAGCATAAAAAAAATTATGATAATTGTGTGGCAATTGTTTTACTGCTCTATTAGAAATGGAAAATGATTTACAGTTAAAAATAGAAATAGAAAATTGTAATACTGTTTTAATACTGTAATACTGTCTTTCTGACTTTAATCACATTTCAAAAAGTTGGTTCTTTAAAAGATCGTTTGCCATTAAGTCCTTGCTTTGGTGTGGCTACTCAACATAGCACGATGTACCATTTTAGCCATTCTATTAAAAATGTTTTTTTTTCCTGACTATGCATTACCATGTACCATCTCTGCCAATATTAAAATAACACATGGAAAAAGTGAGATTTTGTACTAATTGGGAATCTGTAATCAGTTTGTTAATCAAATAATTTAATCTACAATTTGTAATCAATAACTGAAAGCCAAAATAACATACTCACATAAACAGCTAGACCCTTTCACTGTGTGTCAGGGATCCACCAGCCACACCTTCACCTAACCCTCCTATCACTCCCAGCAGCTCTCCTACTTACTAATCATCTACACCTGGCCCTCATCAGTTCTCATGTTACATAACCTCCGTTCATCCACCAGCTCATTGTCCGTTCTACAGCTTAGGCTACAGAACTTTGTTGGACTATCCAAGCACGCTGTTAGCGTCCCGTTGTTTGCAGGACTCTGTGTATTTTGTCTCACCATAGTTTTCACCTGGGTTAGTTAACCTGGAGTTTCGTGGCGGTTCCGCCGTTTTCTGCCTTGCTCTTTATTTGTTCATTAAAACCTTTGTGGATTTCATTTCGGTTTTCCGGCACGTTCTTTCGACTGACACTGTGTCAGTCTTACCTTGATTTCTGACAGCTTTATGTTTCCTGTTAGCTGACAGAATTATGGTCAGAAACTGGAAACCAAATAACCTTTAATTCATCTTGAATTAATCCATTTTCTAGCTGTCAGCTTTTGTGAAGTTGTGGTTGCAACAGAAGTGTTATTGATAAACAAAGTGCCTATCCAGTTTATCCAAAAGCTTCAAAACAAATATTTAAATAACTACTAAAATAACTGTAGGTACTTATGTAAAACATATCACATATACAGAACTGTTACTGTAAATTGATTTCCAAAAATTAATTAATTAATTAATTAAGATAATTTCTTTAAATTATCTTAATTAATTAATTAATTAATTTTTGGAAATCAATGATTATTTAAATATCCATTACCCTTATGTAAAAGGGTAATGGATATTTAAATAATCATTTGTGGCAATATTTTAGCTGAAGACAATATTAAAATTGTATGCAAAGACTAATTAATTAATTAATTTAGTATTTTAATTCACTAATTAATTAAAAGTAATTTCTTTACATACAATTTTTGTTGTAAAAGAGTATTATTTTGTTGTACTGTACATGAAAAGTATTTTTTAAGCAATTAATGCTGACTCTTCTCATTTACAATTGTGTAATGCACAAAGCTGCAATGGGTTAGAAAGTTGTTCAGATCTGTGCATTAACATTTGGAACTATTGAGTAATCTTTAATATGATGATTAATATAAAAGATGAAGAATTTTTATGGGGTCATAAAAGTGTCAAAAGGTTTGGCAGGTCAATGAACAAATCACTTATCATGTATATTTTTTATCTGGAAAAGAAAGTGAGAGAAAATCTTCTTTTTATTTTTCAGTCAGACAACAGGTCTGACTGGAAATACATTTAAACTTTTCCCATGAGAGTGTCCATGAGCTGCCATTGCGGATTGGGGAATCAACTGCGGAAATGTTCAAACGTCTGTTTAACTGCTCCCGGAATATCATCAGGAAATCACATGTGCTATAGCCTTTCCTTTTATTATTTACTCTGAAAAGTGGTGACAGTGGGCAATAGCAGAAAAATCTGCTTGCATAGAACAAAAGTATGTACATTTTACAAAACCAATTCTGGCAACCTATAAATCGTACAAATTCCTTCTCAAATACCTAGTCGTAATGACAGGTAGGATGCACTTTATGTACCAGCATTTTACAGTAGATTACTTGACAGTATAACCACATAATCTGAAGAGAATTGTATAACACTCATACCATTTATTTCATGCTTATAACAATATCTGCCAAGTAATTTAAATACAAATTTCAGTGGTGAAGCTGAACATGTCATGCACCATTTTTTAACAGTGTATAGTTACAGTTACATTAAAGCATGGAGATGTTTAGGTGAGATGGCAGTGGAGTTTTTAACAAGATTGTTAAACAGGATTTTGGAAGGTGATAGGATGCCTGAGGAATAAAAACAAGTGTAGTGGTACTGATCTTTAAGAATAAGGGAGATGTGAAGACCTGCAGTAACTACAGGGGAATAAAGTTGATCAGTCACACCATGAAGTTATGGGAAAGAGCAGTGGAAGCCAGGCTGAGAAAAGAGGTGACCATCTGTGAGCAACAGTATTGGGAATTTTGATGGAAAAGTATAGAGAAGGTCAGAAGCAGTTGCATTGTGTATTTGTGGATTTAGAGAAAGCGTATGACAGGGTGCCAAGAGAGAAGTTGTGGTATTGTATGAGGAATTCAGGTGTGTCAGAGAAGTATGTGAGGGTGGTGCAGGACATGAGGGCAGTGTGACAGCAGTGAAGTGTGCAGTAGGAACAACAAACTGGCTCAAGGTGAAGGTTGGACTGCATCAAAGATCCGCTCTGAGCCCTTTCCCGTTTGCAGTGGTGATGGACAGGTTGACGGATGAGGTCAGACAGGAGTTTCCATGGACTATGATGTTTGCGGATGATATTGTTATTTGTGGTGAGAGTAGGGAGCAGGTTGAGGAGAGCCTGTAGGGGTGGAGGTATGCAGAAAAGGAATGAAAGTCAGTAGGAGTAAGACAGAGTACATGTGTGTGAATGAGAGGGAGGGCAGTGGAGTGGTGCAGGGAGAAAAGGTGGAGAAGGTGGAGGAGTTCAGGTACCTGGGGTCAACAGTAATGCTAATGGACAGTGTGTTAGAGAAGTGAAGAAAAGAGTGAAGGCAGGGTGGAGTGGGTGGAGAAGAGTGGCAGGAGTGATTTGTGATAGAAGAGTATCTGCAAGAGTGAAAGGGAAAGTTTATAAGAATGTGGTGAGACCTGCGATGTTGTAAGTTTTTGAGACAGTGTCATTGAGTAAAAGACAGAAGGTGGAGCTGGAGATAGCAGAGCTGAAGATGTTGAGGTTTTCTTTGGAAGTGACGAGAATGGACAGGATTAGAAATGAGTTTATTAGAGGGACAGAGCATGTAGGACGTTTTAAAGACAAGGTGAGGGAGGTGAGATTGAGATGGTTTGGACATGTGCAGAGGAGACACATGGGGTATATCAGTAGGAGAATGCTGAGGATGAAGACACCAGGAAGGAGGAAAAGAGGAAGGCCAAGAAGGTGGTTTATGGATGTGGAGAGGGAAGACAAGCAGGTAGATGGGTTGAAAGAGGTAGATGTAGAGGACAGGGGGTATGGAGACGGATGATCCACTGTGGCGACCCCTAAGAGACATTGCAAAGGACTTTACAACATACATGCTTGTTTAACACCACTGATGCCATTATATTCACACACACACACACACACACACAGACACACAAAAGTGAGTACATCCCTCACATGGTCTGAAAAATACTTAGCTACTTCATCACCTTCACCTTCAGCAAGGCAGTTGTCATCATGGCAGTGTGTTTGGGGTTGTTTTAATGTTGGAGGACTGCTGTTCAGCCAAGTTTCTGAAGAGAGGGCATCGTGCTCTGCTTCAGAATGCCACAGTACATGTTGGCATCCATGTTTCCCTCAATGAACAGCAGCTTTCCAGTACCAGCAGCACTCAAGCAGCCCAAGACCATGATGCTAGCACCACCATGCTTGACTGTAGGCAAGACACATTTTTCGGATACTCTTTACCAGGTCTTCGCCACACATGCTGAACACCATCTGAGCCAAATATGTTTATCTTGGTCACATCAGAACACAGGACATGGTTCCAGGTTGTCTTCAGCAAACTGTTTGCAGGCATTCTTGTTAGCCAGCTTCAGAATCCTCCCGGGATTGCAGCCATGAAATGCTGGCAGCACTTATGCGTCTGTTTTTTTGAAGCAAACTTCTGTAACTGACACACAACACAAGGACTTAACTTCTTTGATCGACCCTTGCGAGGTCTGTTTCGAGTAGAACCTGTCTTGAAAAACCTCTGTATGATCTTGGCCACTGTACTGTAACTCAGTTTCAGGGTGTTAACGATCTTTTTATAGCCTCGGCCATCTTTGTGGAGAGCAACAATCCTAATTCTCAAATCCTCAGAGATTTCTTTGCCATGAGGTGCCATGTTGAACATCTAGTGGTCAGTATGAAAATGTACAAGGTACACAAATGTGCATGGTCCTTTCAAGCAGACAAAAGCATGAACATGATGAATATGCCATGTGGCTTAACATGGTTAAATTACCACTTATTAATCACTTAGGTTGTACTCACTTTTGTTGCCAGCTATTTTAACAATAATGGTTGAATTTTGAGTTATTTTTAGAGGACAGTAAATCTATACTGCTATACAAGCTGTAGATTGACTACTCTGAAATATATATCCAAGTTTTATTTCTATAGTATTGTCCCTTGAGAAGATCTAATAAAATGGTTGCTGAAATGTGAGGGTGTACTCATTTTTATGAGATACTGTATATGTAAAATGTGTTAGCGTCAGCCAAGCCGTTGCCCTGTGATCACTTGTTTACTATATGCTCGTTCCAAGATTTATCCTGATACAAAAATTCATGTTAGTAAATGTCAGCGGATAAAAGGTATGGCGAAAACACATTCTTGGAAACAATGAGGAAGTGTGTGAAAAACTCATCACAGAGGAGGATTCTTCAGAATGTTTCAAAATGTACCGTCAGCATCCTCTTTCCCGAATCTACATGTCTCTCATGCACAGTGTCAAAACCGGTTCAGTGTGTGCCCATGGAATATCAGCAGGAAATAGGAGGTTAGACCAGAGGTTAAGAAGACTCAGCACTCTGTCTATTGTGGTGCAACAAGCATCAAATAACAAGAAAAAAATGGTAGGAAGGGGAAAAAATTCAGGAGCATGAAATAACAAAAAACACCCATATTTACTTCACAACTTTATAAAATATTAGCCTAGTTCTAGACATATTTCTTAATTTTACCATTCCTTTTCCTTATTCTCTTGACACAGGGGATCAGATAAATAAAAAGAATAATTGTTTTAAAAGCGTTCGTTCATTCATTCATTCATTCATTCATTCATTCATTCATTCATTCATTCGTTCATTTATTAATTAATTAATTTATTCATTCATTAATTCATGCCAACCTAAGTTCTTTTAGTTTTACATTATAACAATTTAGATGCAATTTTGTTATAGATGATCTTTAAGAAGTGAGGGATTGGCATGAGGAAACAGTTTTTAAAATTTTTCTTAATAATTATTTAGTTATTATAATTTTTTGATGAATAAATCAATGATAAGCCATTAAGTGAAACTGACTGTGGTGCAAATCTATAGCAGAGTAGATTGGGTAATGACAAGAATGAAAAGAGGAAGGGTGGTAAAATTGTAAAGATGGGTGAAACAACAGACAGCAAAGGAGTGGTGTGGCAACGCATTGAGTAAAATAAGGGATGTCAGAGGCATTTCAAGTACATGAGAGTTTTTATCTATTTTTTTTTTGCAGCAAACAAAAAGTATGAATATAAATGATTAAGTGATCAATCTAAGACAAGAAATTAACCCTAAGAAACAACCCAGCATTGGGGAATTTGTTCAAAGGAGAAATCCTCCATGCACTCCAACAAGCTTTAATATCCTTCACTTAAAATGTCAAAATTAAAGATAGTAACTCGCTATGTGGCTTTTGCATTATTTTAAGTACATAAATACCCTGAATTTTAGTTTTATATAATTATAATATATACAACACTATTTGGGAAAGTGATGTGTGTGTGTGTGTGTGTGTGTGTGTGTGTGTGTGTGTGTGTGTGTGTGTGTGTGTGTGTGTGTTGAGGCTGCCGTGCCAATGCTGTTCTTATCGTTATGTTCTTAACACTGCCTATGATGACATTTAGGCTTATGCTCTGATTAAAACGGTTGTGTACAAGTGTAGTCGTGTTCGCATATTTTGATAAGATAGATTTTAGGCTAGGCCCACTTGTTTTCCTCTGGGCCCAGCACATTGTGATTCCTGGCTGGAATGATGGAATGAAGTTGGAACAAGGAAGTGATAAGGGTGATGGAAAAGTACTGTGCAAAATAGACTGGATATACTGTGTACTTATAAAAAAAAAATCAGAGGGCACTTAAATAAGAATGAAGAGCCCAGTTTCGTTATTGATTTTGTAAGAAGGGGAACCACATGAGAAGATGACAAGAAGTAAGTAATAAGTACAGTACGTGCTTTTTGAGCATTGCATTCAACATTTAGTACCAATTTGCTATTATAATTCCTGCCAATCTTCTATGAAGACGTTCCACTAGATTTTAGAGTGTGCTTGGGGAGATTTGTGCTCATTCAGTCACAAGGGTGTTGGTAAAGTCAGCTACTGATGTAGGGTAGGTGGTGAGGCCTTGGGTGCAGTCAGTGTTCAAATTCATCCCAATGGTTTTCAGTAGGGTATGGGTCAAAGTTCTATAGCTGGAGATCTTCCACCACAACCCATTTAAAGCATTTCTTAATGGAGTTTGGATAATGCTGAAACAGGTTTGGGTCTCCTAGTTCAAACAAAGGGAACATTTTATCCTACTGCATCCAAAGACATCCTACACTATTGTTTGCCTTCATCTATGTAATAACAGTTTGGGAAAGAACCACATATAGCTGGGAATGTTGGGTGTGCCAATACTTTTGTCCATATAAAATGTTAAGAGATGCGTCAAGTTTTGAAAGCAAAACATTTTTGCTAAAAAAAAAAAAATTAAATTCTGTATATTTAAATAAATTATGTACAAATCATGCATCTCCCAGGTTCTACTTCAAACCATTTGTTTATGTGAAATATGCTGCCAGTTGTAATACCATGTGACAAAAAATAATACATTAATGTTAATTAATGTTAAAATTAATTAATATTCAAGTTATGGATTAGTTTTAGAATGATAAATATGCTATATATCCAGTTTATAAATACTGCTGTTTTATGAGTAAAATTTTAACAAACATTAAAGAATACTGCCGTCTTTATTCACTTGTGACTTTTGCTGTGGGTTAATTATCCTATAGTGGCGCTCTCAATGTGCCTTTAGAGTGTAGCGCCATCATCTGGTCAATAGTGGAATGTAATAGAACAAAACGGATTATTCAACACTTTATACACCATACTATCATGATAATCAAAATGTGCAATATACTTTGTCATTTCACTCAATATGTAGATTTACTGAGGTGACAGTAGAATAAAAAAATCTCCCTAAAACAATGTTTAGAATAGAAAGTATATAATGTATCAAAGGGTACACTTCAGGATGAAACTGGATAGTGTGATTATGAATCATGAGTTTATGTACTGTTTTTAACAACAGATATTGTAACAAAGTCCAACCATATGTGTGTTAAAAGGTTCTAAGTTTATATTTGTAGTACTCAAGATATGTGATCTACTGAGCAAAGTTTGAGACTTGGCCATAAACTGATTTTGGGAAGTGTAATATTCATGGATTTTTAGAATGACAAATTTTACAGTACAGGTTACAGTAATCTTGGTTGAATCCAGATGTTACCCAATTATAAGTGGTAGAGTTTTCCTTGAAACAGATATATTCCAGTTTACTACTAAAGGTCATAATGTCATATTTTAGATTTTAACATTCAGCAAAATCTCTTACTTACAGCTGCAGTAACATAGAAAATCCAGAGGAAACAGCTTAAAAGGGGGTGTTCGTTTCCTGGTTTTAGGACTGACCCCAGTTTTATGGCCCAAATTCAGGACACGGTAAAACAGGAAAGTCATCTACCAACAATACTTTTTGTCATTGTAAAGCTCTTCCTGCTGTCAGATTTTCATTACTCCAGTGAGCCTGTACCCCCCAAAAAAACAACCCCCTGACAAAGATCAAGGATCACATTTACAACACATCATTCACTTCATAGTGGACTACATGTCAGTTACAATTTATAATAAAGTTGGGTTTTTTTTATAAAAAAAGGTGTCATTGCTAAAAAGAAAAACTGCATTTCATGCAATTAACATAGATTGTGCTGAAAACTTTTAAAGATATTTCATTGTCGGACATTCAGCAAAGGGATGAAACATGCTAGACCATGTTATCAGCTTTCATGTTTATTTCTGGTAATACAGAAAGAGAAATATCATTAAGGTTGAATTATAGCTAAATACAAAACAATATGTTAAAGGATAAGTGTAAATAATAAATAAATTAAAGATCACTGCTTTCTTTTTAAATCAGTGCAAGTAATAAGCACTTTTCCTCATAACACTGGAAAAGTCTGACTTAAGGCAAATTTTCATGTATACACTTAATCTACAAGACAATTAAGATACAGTAACATGGAACAAGAAATAAATAAAATGAAGAAGTAAAATTTAGTTAAAGTGCAATAGGCAAGATTTCAATTCTTATGTCTTTTATAACATAGGACTTATGGCACTATAAAACTTCTCAAAACCATTAATTCATTAATTTAGATAGTAAGTAAATATATATATTTTGAGTAGGTATATATGTAATATAATTTTTGTAAAAAAGGAAATACTCCACATTCTTTTTTTCTGCTGTTCAGTTCACTGTAACTTTTCTCATTGGACCAGTCAAAACATCCTCTCGGTGTTGAACACTTTAAGCTTGGTCATGAAGTTAAAGTAAATGTAAGCCAAACATACCAAGAAGTTCTTTATAACAAACAGGACTGGGGTGACAAACCCAAAAATAGCTATAAGGGCCACTCTCAAAATGAGAAAGGGGAGGTCTTGTAGAGCGACCCCTAATGGGGAGAGAAGGGGACAGTGGGGCATTAGAACCAATCGCAGTGTTGAGAGAAAGCTGAAGAGATACACTGGTAAAGCCCAACCTGAGAAGTAGAGCGAGGTGTGGTTTGTAACTCGCATCATTTCAGCTGTGTCCAACCAGAAAAGGAAGCTGTCAGAAAGGGATTCAGCACGCACGTCACTTTCTAGCAAAAAACTAAGTGGCCCTGTGTATGCAGTGGCATATGGTACATGTCTTAAGGGCAGGCCAGTGCCTGGATAAATCCCAGATATAGTATATGGTTGACTCTGGTTATTGCCTGAAAGTACTTGCACTGCTCCATTGCTGGGGACAGCTGAGCCTGTTGTGTTGCCTGGAATCCCTGTAAATGGCCCATTAGTGGGCAACCCAGTGACCAACCCATTGACTGTAGCTGCAGTTCTTCCAGGTAATCTTGGAGTAGGTCCATTGGCTCCTGCTCCATTCTGTGGCCCCACATTAGTACTTACTGCTATAGGAGATGGTCCAGTGGCAGTACCGCTTATTGGCATCATCATTTCAGTGGGGCTGAGAGTCGGGATGTCTGCATTTCGATGTAATTCATTAGCTAAACATACAAACAGAAAATTATGAATTGTTCATGCTGTGTCCAAAGACGTGAAATAAACTGGCCTATTACTACTTTTACTAATATATTAACTAAGGAAAGATTTTCAGACAGTCATAATCAAGCACTTTTAAAAATACAATAAAACAAGTTATATAAGTAATATAGTGCTGATATTTTTTTACAAACAGAGGATAATAACACTAAGTATAATAGTACATAATAAAAATAAGTACAGTTGTTACTACAACAGTACTTTTACTGTACTTTAACACTATTTATCCAATGATTCACTTATTCTTGAACAGTAAAATATAGTTCCAGGGGGCATCTCTTTATGAAAATGTGTAACTGAGGATAATTAAATTATGTTTATAAAAAAAATATATACTCTTTTGTGTTAAAATGCGTAACACAAAGCTGGGAAATGAAATTAAAATTTCCATAACGAGAATTATGTGTGATATGTTTGTAAGAGTGAGTAATGTTTAAATTAAGAGTTGGGATCAGATGGATCAGATATCAAATGACACCATTTTAAAATACACTGTTTTATCGATGTGATAAGTTTTGCTAATAGTTTAGTGAGATGATAAACAATTGATCTGACAACAAGGAAAAAATCTTCTCATCTTGTTGCCCAGTTGTTATCTAATAATGCTTTTAATACATGTTCATGCAGTTAATAAAAAGTGTTTTTTTACCACGGCCAGTAAGTCTGCAGTAACGGATTCTTTCCACAATGTCAATGAGAATGAGAGAAAATAAGACCAAAGACACAGGTAGCTCAGTGAATGTATCAAATTGCATACCATTTCTAATCTGCACCTAGAGAGAAAGAAAGAAAGAAAGAAAGAAAGAAAGAAAGAAAGAAAGAAAGAAAGAAAGAAAGAAAGAAAGAAAGAAAGAAAGAAAGAAAGAAAGAAAAGTGTCATCAGGCTGTGTTAGCTATGCTGGATTTTTTCTTTTCTTAAACAACCACTGGAAATGTAACTGTAGGAATGCTAAACCATGCCTGTCATCATTATCATTATGGGATCAGAACATTTCCTGTTGCTAATTATTCACTGTGAATGGCATGGGCAAAAAACTTTACCTGGGAATGCTTTATTGGTTAAGAACTGAATTTTTTCACCACAGCATTAAAGGTTTCTGAGGTAAAATTCTGACAAAGGCATAGCTATCGATGGCTAGGAGTCCAAGAGAGCTATTTTTTGCTATGCTGTCTGGGATAGAGAGATCTTGTACTCTCTTTTTTCACCATTTATCATTGATAGATGCTCTTATCCAGAGCAACTTACTATTATATTATTTATTCAACTGAGCAGTTGAGGGTTTAGGGGATTGCTAAAGTACCAAGCAGTAGCAGCTTGGTGGGGTAGGATGTGAAGTCATGATCTTTTGACCAGAAATCCAACATCCTAACCAATGAGCTACCCCTTTTCTCCCTGTCATCTGTGTACCCCAAATCCAAAAAAAGTTGGTAATTATGTGTAAAATGTAAATAAAAACAAATCTCATAAACCTATATTATATTCACAATAGAACATAGAAAACATCTTTAATGTCCAAACTGAGGAAATCTTGAATATTTTTACCTAATACAGTGAGGAAAATAAGTATTTGAACACCCTGCTATTTTGCAAATTCTCCCACTTAGAAATCATGGAGGGGTCTGAAATTGTCATCGTAGGTGCATGTCCACTGTGAGAGACATAATCTAAAAAAAAAAATCCAGAAATCACAATGTATGATTTTTTAACTATTTATTTGTATGATACAGCTGCAAATAAGTATTTGAACACCTGAGAAAGTCAATGTTATTATTTGGTACAGTAGCCTTTGTTTGCAACTACAGAGGTCAAATGTTTCCTGTAGTTTTTCACCAGGTTTGCACACACTGCAGGAGGGATTTTGGCCCACTCCTCCACACAGATGTTTTCTAGATCAGTCAGGTTTCTGGCCTGTGGCTGAGAAACACGGAGTTTGAGCTCCCTCCAAAGATTCTCTATTGGGTTTAGGTCTGGAGACTGGCTAGGCCAACGCCAGAACCTTGATATGCTTCTTACAGAGCCACTCCTTGGTTATCCTGGCTGTGTGCTTTGGGTCATTGTCATGTTGGAAGACCCAGCCTCGACCCATCTTCAATGCTCTAACTGAGGGAAGGAGGTTGTTCCCCAAAATCTCGCAATACATGGCCCCGGTCATCCTCTCCTTAATACAGTGCAGTCGCCCTGTCCCATGTGCAGAAAAACACCCCAAAGCATGATGCTACCACCCCCATGCTTCACAGTAGGGATGGTGTTCTTGGGATGGTAGTCATCATTCTTCTTCCTCCAAACACGTATAGTGGAATTATGACCCAAAAGTTCTATTTTGGTCTCATCTGACCAAATGACTTTCTCCCATGACTCCTCTGGATCATCCAAATGGTCATTGGCAAACTTAAGGCGTGCCTGGACATGTGCTGGTTTAAGCAGGGGAACCTTCCGTGCCATGCATGATTTCAAACCATGGCGTCTTAGTGTATTACCAACAGTAACCTTGGAAATGGTGGTCCCAGCTCTTTTCAGGTCATTGACCAGCTCCTCCGGTGTAGTTCTGGGCTGATTTCTCACCTTCCTTAGGATCATTGAGACCCCACGAGGTGAGATCTTGCATGGAGCCCCAGTCCGAGGAGATTGACAGTCATGTTTAGCTTCTTCCATTTTCTAATGATTGCTCCAACAGTGGACCTTTTTCACCAAGCTGCTTGGCAATTTCCCGTAGCCCTTTCCAGCCTTGTGGAGGTGTACAATTTTGTCTCTAGTGTCTTTGGACAGCTCTTTGGTATTGGCCATGTTAGTAGTTGGATTCTTACTGATTGTATGGGGTGGACAGGTGTCTTTATGCAGCTAACGACCTCAAACAGGTGCATCTAATTTAGGATAATAAATGTAGTGGAGGTGGACATTTTAAAGGCAGACTAACAGGTCTTTGAGGGTCAGAATTCTAGCTGATAGACAGGTGTTCAAATACTTATTTGCAGCTGTATCATACAAATAAATAGTTAAAAAATCATACATTGTGATTTCTGGATTTTTTTTATTAGATTATGTCTCTCACAGTGGACATGCACCTACGATGACAATTTCAGACCCCTCCATGATTTCTAAGTGGGAGAACTTGCAAAATTAGCAGGGTGTTCAAATACCTATTTTCCTCACTGTAGCTAATGTACTATTAATAGTCAATTGTACTATTTTAAAGTAAAATAATATTTTTAATTTGATGGCTGCAACATGTTTTTAAAAAGTTGGTACGAGGCAACAAAAGTCTAAAAAAATATATTCAAAAAAAGTTTTAACAATAAACAATTGGAGAAAATAGGATAATTGACAGGTTAGTAAGATCTCTCTCAGAATTAAAGATGGGCAAAGCTTCACCAATCTGGAAATTGCAAAACAGTTGAATGTCTCATCATGTCTCAAAAAATCTGGAGAAATCTCTGGGCACAAGGGACAAATCAACATTGGTCATGATTCTGTAATGACACTTGAGCAAAACAATGCTAACTATTTACTAAATCTCTTACAATATCATGACTCATAGTCCGGGTGCTGAACTGGCCTGCCTGCAGGCACCTTTCACCTTTTTAAATGGTCTCCTCAGTTCCCAGATATACACAGACAGAAGACCTGATACCACACAGTGGTAAACATAGTTGTGTCCTAACTTTTTGAGACCTGTTACAGTCATCAAATTCAACATTAAATTATTTTATTATTTTTATTTATATTTTTACAGTGTCACAACTTTTTTGGAATTGGGGTTGTGTGTATTTAGGCAGTGCTTTTCCCTGAATGTGTTATGTCACCATGTGATGATGTAGTAGAGGGGAAGTAGCAGATGATGAAACTAGGTGAAATGGTGGGGGACAATTCTTTGAAAGAGAATAATCGGGAAAATATCAGGAACTGTTTGTAAAACTGAATGACTAAAAGTAGACTGACATCTGTTCCCAGTTCTATTGGCTGGGGTTAAACTGCAGTTATGATAGAGACTGTCAGACCAATATTAAGACCTAAGGGGCCTCTGTCTGAAAGCAGATGTTGCAAGCAAGAGTGAAAAGGCCAGGTGGTCAGTGTGCAATGCAAATGGCTGCCCATAAAGATTCATGTGCAACTGTCACATGTGCCAAACCATGGCCTTAAAATCTGTCTACATGTCTATGCTGAAGACCTGGAGGCAATGGTCTTATCTGTTCCATAATCAAAATGCATCAGAACTACAGTGTATGGTCACCTGACCGTCACACGTATATGCTTGTTGAACATCTATTTCGAAATTTGGTCTACTTTTGCAGCTATAGAGTAAGAGCCTCCACTTTGTGAAAAAGCTTTTCACTTGATAATAGTACAAGAGTGTAGGGATTTCCCATTCTGCCACAAAAGCATTAGTCAGGACATGAAGCCCCAGCACATGTTCTAATTCAACCCATAGGTGTTCAGTAGGATTTAGGTCAGTGCTCTGTACAAAATTTATCATATGCAACGTTGGTAGAACATGTCTTCATGGAGGTCATTTTGTGTACAGTGGTATTGATTAACAAACTATTCAACATTGTGCTTTCAACTTTGTGGCAAATGTTTGCTAAACTAAGTCATACTACAGATAATACTACAGAAATAACAAATTCCATGAGTTTGATTCAGCATGACCTGTAGATGGTCCATAAAGAGGACTAGATTTAAGAATGTGGTAGCTCCACTGCTGAACACAGTAGATATTTGCTGCCAATAGAAGGTGAAAGACAAAGGGTTAAAATTCAAAATGCTGTTCAATAAATGTAAATGTTAGGTAATAAAAAATCCATTCAGTTCCATGATGTATAAAATTAAATGTAAGATACTACTCAGTAAAAAGTCATAGAAGCTTTTGAAGGGGAAAAGAAACGTCAGGTTGTTCTTTTTCCTGCATTATTAACGGTTTTGGCACTTGCCAAGATAGCTGAGTGTCAAATTCCACAATCTGACTGTTCAATCAGAGTAGGTTTATGGTTCATATCAATATACCATTTGCATCTGTCAGACTTTTTATCTTTGTGAGCACTGTAAGGGGGTAAAGAACAGCAATAAAGTTATTATTAATAACTAGCATTATCACACAGTATATTGTATAGTATTCTAGACATTGTCTCACATTTACCAAACAATATGAATGCCACATTACTAATAGTCAATATTATCCAACATGTTTACCTCAGAACTGGCTATTAGGAATGCAAAAGTGGGTAGTGTGGAGAGGAGCACATAAGCCAGTGCAACCGGTCTCCTAAAGACAAAGAAACTCTCGTTCATTTAATGACAAAATGGTATGAATTAATTGTGTTTATGTGGGACATTTTACCAAACTGAACAAAATAGTATTTAAAACCTATTGTGATCACTTTAAAACATAAAATGCATATTAAGTAAAAGAATAAAACAAGACAAAACTACAATAAAAAGATAATTAGTTCCTTATTCAACAACAACAACAATAATAATAAATCATCCAAACTCATACAAGCTTAAACAGACACATAAAAATGTATATGCTTAAATTCCTGGCAGTATTTTTCTCTCTGCATGAGCATGGTTTGCTATTATGATGCTACATCAATATATAGACACAGATTGGGAACAAAGTATACAATAACCTATAAGCTTTCTCTCTCTCTCACCACTTCTTTCTCCCCACCAGAGCTTTCTTCTTCATGAACACCATGGACTTAATTGGCAGCCACACCAAAGTTGCCATGGTTGTCATATAGGCAACAGATGAAGACACAATCAACCAGTAAGCCATGCTAGAGTTTCCATCAGAGGGATGCACCCGACTCTTCACCTGTGCTAGGATGAAGGCAAAACGCTGCATAACAATAAAAAATGGAACACAGAAGGCAGCAAATTGCAGTACTTCACAAATAGCAAACTTGATTCTGCTCCTTGAACTCATAATCCAGAAGATAAGCACAAAAAACTATATGGAAAAAAAGAGGCAGACGACAATGTCGGATGAAAATCCCTACAAAAAGAATGGATTGCAGCTGAGTGCTAGTATTTTCTCCACCCATACAGTACTAGTGCTAGACCACTGCTTACTCTGCACTCACTATTGTGTTGGGTCAAAGGGTGAGGTCTGCACACAAAAACACACACAAGGAAAGTGAGCAAAACACATAAAAACAATGTTGTTCTATGACTATCACTTTCACCATAGCATTAGGAGCCCGAGCAAAAGTCTGGTATAAGTGAAACATGACCCACTTGCACACATACACATAAACATGCTGTAGACACATACTAGCACAACCATGTCATAAGTTTGCAGGACATTACATTATTTTAATGTCAAGAATTTTTTTGAAATAGTTAAATGTATGTAAAAAATAGTCAAAATCTTAAGCATATGTCCAGTTTTCAAAATGTTACATGTGGACTATTCTGTCAGTCTACTATCATCATATACTCAAACTCTATTTTTTCTTATTGATGATTATAAATTATATATATTTTTATGGGTTTAATGATTTTTTTTTCCCACTTATTGTATAGCGCCATCATGTGGTAATTAATGGCCTGATATGGAACTACTAGGACAATTTGCTTTTGAAGAAGCTTCTTATCATCAGATTTGAGAGTTTTGTCATGATACATACATTTAGTGTGTATGGGGGGTTGTAATGGTTTGTATTTTTTTCAGTGGGTTTACAGATTAAGATTAGGAGTATGTTTACAGAGTAAAATCAGGATTCCCCCGTATTGTATGTGCAATAAATCATTTCAACATGACAATCATGAATAATCATGTAGCCTATGTGTACAGTATGGGTATGTGTAGCAGGATCAAGATTATGTGGGCTGTTCTATATTTGGCGGTGTCTTTGCTTAACTCTGGTTTCTACTGGGTGTCTGGTGGGGGCTAATTTTAGAATCTACTGGGAAGCTTTTTCTCAGACGCTGCCTCTGGCCTACAAATGCTTATCATCTTACACAGCCGATCCCAGTTGACAGCTAGTTCATTGAAAATGCTTCTTGTAAATGAATTTCTCTATGAACACAGTTATGTATAAAAAAAGAATAATATTAATCGAGACCTGACCCACACACGGTTCATGCAACCTACATATTTTTTGCTGTATAATGCAGAAACAACATACTTCTCAATAAATAATGAATAATAATGGAATAGAGAAATAAAATTGCACTATGAATTGATTCTATCCTGTTCCCAATTGCACAGGCCATTTCTTAGATCACAGTAATGCCTTTTTATGAGATCATGAGCAGAGGGGTTCAGTCAGTCTGGAAAGAAATGTTTGTTGTTCTCAGCTGTGCTGTAGTCTGACAGTTGAGGTAAAAAATATGTGCAATTGGCATGACCTATTGACCCCACTGTACATGCTGGGAAAATATATCCCTAGGCCTTTAGTTTACTGTATAGTGAACCTTGTTTATGAGTATTTTGATAGTTTCTTTGTATTTAGTATTTTGTTCTGGCTAATGTGCTTCTCTCCATGCTTTTGTACTGCTAATAGCAGTTCTGAAGTAAGTAAACATATGATTATTAGTAATATGACAAACATTGCTCATTTGCACAATATTCTGTTTACATTCTTCTGCTACTGTTCACTTTATTTTGTTACGACAGGTTTACTGTTTGCACCAGGTTGTACACATGCACTTTATGTGGCAAGGATTTTTCTTACTAGTTCTTAGCCTTGTGTTTTCTGTTTCTGTGATTGTTGTTTTATGTAGCATCAGGGTTCTGGAGGAACGTTGTTTTATTTCACTGTGTACTGCATCAGCTATATATGGTTGAAATGACAATAAAAGCTTCTTGACATGACTTGAACATATAGATAGATAGATAGATAGATAGATAGATAGATAGATAGATAGATAGATAGATAGATAGATAGATAGCATTACTTTGACCTTTACATATTTTAAAATAATTTCGTGTGAATCTGCTTGATTAAAAACTTCCCATTGTCCTGTGTCTGATCTGCTGTGATTGGGGTGTCCGGCCCCGCCCCTATTCCCGTTGACTGACAGCCGCGCTCGTGCACTGCTCCCAGTCGGTGACTCGTGGTCGGTCTCGCGCGCCGGTGCCATGGCGTCCGGAGAGGAGGACGGAGCGCTCGAGGAAAAGGAAACGAACAACAAGAAGCGGACGAAGGGAATTATCGCCACAGCATGGCTCATGTTCTACAATATCGCCATGACGGCCGGGTATGTGAGGATTCAACTTGTCACAACTTATTTTTTTATTTTAAGTCCGCTCGGCTTTACGGTGCTCGCGTTGCTGTTTATAGTTTCAGAACTCCGTATAACCGTTTATGGTCAACCGCAGAGCAAAGGGACGGGAGAGAGAGAGACACCGGCTCGCGCCGGAGTGCTGGTTTTCATACAGGCGTTTGAGTTTGTCGGCTCCGCGGCAGTGTGAGGGGGAATAAACCGGGCTTTTGGTTCGGGCCCGTGTCTGCGCGCCTCTCGGTTGCCAAATACGGTGTCCGGTGTTGCGCGAGCGTCATGCACGGTCGGCGCATCTCGCGCGCGCGCGCGATAAGTTTAGCCGCAGCGCTGACACCGGAGATTCCCTCTGACCGCGCAGCGAAGTTTCAGCCCACGCGCGCGCGCGTGTTTTTATCACCTATATGACTGAATGCTCACTGTGGAGTGTCTGAAGCTGTAGAGAGAGTCTCTCTCTCTCTCTCTCGGTCTTGTTACACTTTCACTATCAGCTACATACAATAACTATTTCTATATGTCTTTCATATGAAGTCCAAAATTGCTTTTTTGTATAACATATAAGAATTAGATCTGACCCACACACAGTTCATGCAACATTCAAATTGTAGCTATTTGGTGCAGAACTCATACAACACACTATGAATTCACTTCTTTATTATATCCTGTTTGCCAGGCCGTTTATTACAACCCCTATTGCAAAAAAGTTGGGACACTGTATGAAGTGTAAATAAAAACAGAATGCAATCATTTACTCATAAATACATATTCTATTTACAAAAAAAAGTTTAAACTGAGAATATACAGTATACCATTTTAAGGAACATTGCGTTTTAGAGCTTTGGTCCAGAGAGGATGGTCGCATTTCTGGATCATGTTCACGTGTACCTTCTTCTAGGCATGACCCTGTTCACAATTTGTAAACACAGTCTTTCACAGATTGGTGAAGCTCTGCCCATCTTTACTTCTCAGGGACTCTGCCTCTTCAAGATACACTATTTATACCCAATCATCTCACTGACCTGTTATCAGTTAACCTAATTTAGTTGCAACACTTTTCTCCAACTGTCTCCAACACTTTTGTTGTCCCAACCTAATTTTCTTTTTTTTTAGACATGCTGCAGCCATTGAATGAAAAATGACCTTGTTTTTTTATTTCTTTCTTTCGTTTATTTGCTTAGTTTCAACTTTTGATCTGTTTTCTATGTTCTATTGTGCATAAAAAATAGGTTTATTAAAGTAGCAAATCATTGCATTCTGGTTTTATTTACATTTGACACATTGCTCCACCTTTTTTTTGGAATTGGGGTTGTAGATCTACACCGGACAACTGCAATCACATGGATGACAGTAATTACTTTTTATGAGATAATTCAGTCAGTCTGAAAACAAGTGTTTGTTGTTCCCAGCTGTGCTGTAGTCTGACAGTTGAGGCCAAAAATATGTGCGAAATACTAAATATCACCCGCTATGTACAGTGAGGAAAATAAGTATTTGAACACCCTGCTATTTTGCAAGTTCTCCTATTTAGAAATCATGGAGGGGTCCGAAATTGTCATCGTAGGTGCATGTCCACTGTGAGAGACATAATCTAAAAAAAAAAAAAAATCCAGAAATCACAATGTATGATTTTTAAACTATTTATTTGTATGATACAGCTGCAAATAAGTATTTGAACACCTGTCTATCAGCTAGAATTCTGACCCTCAAAGACCTGTTAGTCTGCCTTTAAAATGTCCACCTCCACTACATTTATTATCCTAAATTAGATGCACCTGTTTGAGGTTGTTAGCTGCATAAAGACACCTGTCCACCCCATACAATCAGTAAGAATCCAACTACTAACATGGCCAAGACCAAAGAGCTGTCCAAAGACACTAGAGACAAAATTGTACACCTCCACAAGGCTGGAAAGGGCTACGGGGAAATTGCCAAGCAGCTTGGTGAAAAAAGGTCCACTTTTGGAGCAATCATTAGAAAATGGAAGAAGCTAAACATGACTGTCAATCTCCCTCGGACTGGGGCTCCATGCAAGATCTCACCTCGTGGGGTCTCAATGATCCTAAGGAAGGTGAGAAATCAGCCCAGAACTACACGGGAGGAGCTGGTCAATGACCTGAAAAGAGCTGGGACCACCTTTTCCAAGGTTACTGTTGGTAATACACTAAGACGTCATGGTTTGAAATCATGCATGGCACGGAAGGTTCACCTGCTCAAACAAGCACATGTCCAATGACCATTTGGATGATCCAGAGGAGTCATGGGAGAAAGTCATGTGGTCAGATGAGACCAAAATAGAACTTTTGAGTCATAATTCCACTAAACGTGTTTGGAGGAAGAAGAATGATGACTACCATCCCAAGAACACCATCCCTACTGTGAAGCATGGGGGTGGTAGCATCATGCTTTGGGGGTGTTTTTCTGCACATGGGACAGGGCGACTGCACTGTATTAAGGAGAGGATGACCGGGGCCATGTATTGCGAGATTTTGGGGAACAACCTCCTTCCCTCAGTTAGAGCATTGAAGATGGGTCGAGTCTGGGTCTTCCAACATGACAATGACCCGAAGCACACAGCCAGGATAACCAAGGAGTGGCTCTGTAAGAAGCATATCAAGGTTCTGGCATGGCCTAGCCAGTCTCCAGACCTAAACCCAATAGAGAATCTTTGGAGGTAGCTCAAACTCCGTGCTTCTCAGCGACAGGCAAGAAACCTGACTGATCTAGAGAAGA
Organism: Silurus meridionalis; assembly: GCF_014805685.1. Classification (NCBI taxonomy): domain Eukaryota; kingdom Metazoa; phylum Chordata; class Actinopteri; order Siluriformes; family Siluridae; genus Silurus; species Silurus meridionalis. The sequence goes on from NC_060889.1 coordinate 10,960,733, forward strand.
TCTGTGTGGAGGAGTGGGCCAAAATCCCTCCTGCAGTGTGTGCAAACCTGGTAAAAACTATAGGAAACGTTTGACCTCTGTAATATTAACATTGACTTTCTCAGGTGTTTAAATACTTATTTGCAGCTGTATCATACAAATAAATAGTTAAAAAATCATACATTGTGATTTCTGGATTTTTTTTTTTAGATTATGTCTCTCACAGTGGACATGCACCTACGATGACAATTTCAGACCCCTCCATGATTTCTAAGTGGGAGAACTTGCAAAATAGCAGGGTGTTCAAATACTTATTTTCCTCACTGTATAAAGACTATTTGTAGTGTCTTTCATCTAAAATTTAAATTGCTGCAATTTTAATTATAACATATTAGAAGGTAAAATATTGTATAAATAAATAAAAATAATAAATAAAAAAGATTATATATATATATATATATATATATATATAAGTAATAAATATAAAATCAATTAAAAAAAAGTTAAACGCACTGTACGGTGTTAATTTTTTATTATAAAATGATCTCAATTTTTGTCATATTCTTTGGCCTGAATCTTCTCGCCCCTTTTTCTCCATACTGACTGTTGCCACAAAGATGTAAATGCACAAGTGTCTTTACAGCATAGCAGTTTCCCTTCTTTGGAACTAAGTGCTTAAACACATTCTGCCATGACAGTGCACATGGCAAAGTGTGCAACGGTGGTGCGAACCAAAGCGGTCGAGTGTAGAACTTAAGGGTTCAGATCCCGGATGTCAACCCCATTGAACACCTTTTCGGATGAACTGTATCACTGACTGCAGCCCTCCTGAGCTGACACCAGTGTCTGATCTCACTAATGCTTATGTGGCTGAATGAGCACAAATCTCCACAGCCATGTGCCAGAGGAATGAAGGTTATTATATTAGCAAATGCGGTTTAAATCTCAGAATGGAATGTCCAAAAAGCACGTGTGTGATAGTTGTGTTCATAAACTTTTGCCCATATAGTTTATGTAACAAGATAAAAGATGCATTCTCACAATTCCTTATTTTACAGTATTTTTAATTTAAAAAGATAGGAACAAAAGTAGGAAAGTTCCTTGTTTTATTGTATACTTAAGAAAAACAGCTTTGGCTTCTTCAGTGACCTACAGGATTAATATCTGGCCAAATGCATTCCAGTGAGCAATTATGGGTGTAATTGGACCTGAACCTGAATCCCAGTGATTGTGAAATATCTTTTATAGGGTTCACATTGTGTTTTTAAAAGAATTCTGCAAAAACTTGTAATATACGGAAATGATGGCGTTCAGTATGTTTGGGAGAGAGTGTGTATTGTGTTGTTAAGCGGCTTAAATGGAATATATATGTGATGCAGGTGGCTGGTGCTGGCTGTAGCAATGACTCGCTTCTATCTCCAGAAAGGCACACACAAGGGCTTGTACAGAAGTATAGCACGGACACTTAAGTTTTTCCAGACCTTTGCTCTTCTGGAGGTAAGTGTATTGTTCGTTCGTTCTTTCTTTCTTTCTTTCTTTCTTTCTTTCTTTCTTTCTTTCTTTCTTTCTTTCTTTCTTTCTTTCTTTCTTTCTTTCTTTCTTTCTTTCTTTCTTCACACACTCGCACTCGCATTCTGACCGTCTTAGTCCTATCTTTTATTTGTTTTTCTTTTCTCTCTCTCTCTCTCTCTCTCTCTCTCTCTCTCTCTCTCTCTCTCTCTCTCTCACAAACTGCTAGTTGATCATTCCAACCGTCTCACTCCACTCTTTATGTTTTTATGGACAGAAATGTCTCCTAGAATTTTTCTCTTCTATTTCACCTTGCCATGTGTGTTTTTCTCTGCTTAAACTTTTAATTTCACCCCATTGTTTCCTTTTCTGTCTTGTTTTCATCCTATATGTCAGGTTGGGCACTGTGCAATTGGTATGTACTTTCCAAAACCACAAGCTTTCAAATAAGTTGTAGAGTTGTTCAAGGAGTAGATGAGGATAAGTGTTTGTGGTTCGCAGGAATTGTACGGACATCTGTGATTGTGACTGGGGTCCAAGTATGCTCTCGAATATTCATGGTTTGGTTTATCACACATAGTATCAGACAGGTGAGTGCAAGCATTAAATTAATATATTCAAATATTGTATATGTGTTGTGTTATTCAGAGAGGGAATCATTACCTACTGTATTACTGTGCTTCTTTAGGTCCAGAATCAAGAGAGTGTGATCTTGTTTTTGGTGGTGTGGACAGTCACTGAGATCACACGTTACTCCTTCTACACGTTCAGTTTGCTTAAACATCTGCCTTACTTCATCAAATGGGCCAGGTACAAAATCTATGCATGCAAATGTTTGACATAGTATGACATACAAAGCTAGTTATGCTTCATTTAGTATGCTTATATGCTTTTTTTTTATAATGCAGTGTATACTAGATGCACAGATGGCATCTTTATTCCCATATCCCTATCCATATTTTAAAAAATATTGTTTTACAACAAATTCTGTGTTGTAGATAGCATAGGTCATTAGCCTGTTATTAAGTAGAATCCAAACTATATTTGTAAAACTTTAAAACAGCTTGAAAACAATAACTACTAACCAACTGAAACAAATGAAACTCATTTTAAGTTTATTACCAGACACACAGAGGCATGATAGAGGCAACAAATCTGCTGATCAGGCTTCTTGTGGACGACTCGTATTCAGCTGATCCTGATTTTAAGAGTGACTGTTTTGGGCACTGGAATGCCTGTAGACTATTAACATCTGTTCATTACATGCATACAAGCTTTTGTCCTATGCCCTTAGACCTTACTCATCTTGAGCAAGTTGAGATTTTTCAAAAACATGAACAGACTAAGTATAGAGAAATATAAATAACATTTACTACTATATCAAAGAATCCATAGGTACACTTGGAATGACAAAATGAGGAAAAAAAAAATCCAGAAAATCACTGTTTGATTTTTAAAGAATTTATTTGCAAATTATGGTGGAAAATAAGTATTTGGTCAATAACAAAAGTTCATCTCAATACTTTGTTATAGACCCTTTGTTGGCAATGACAGATATCAAATGTTTTCTGTAAGTCTCCACAAGGTTTTTACACACTGTTGCTGGTAGTTTGGCCCATTCCTTCATGCAGATCTCCTCTAGAGCAGTGATGTTTTGGGGCTGTCGCTGGGCAACACGGATTTTCAACTCCCTCCAAAGATTTTCTATGGGGTTGAGATCTGGAGACTGGCTAGGCCACTCCAGGACCTTGAAATGCTTCTTATGAAGCCACTCCTTTGTTGCCCGCGCGGTGTGTTTGGGATCATTGTCATGCTGAAAGACCCAGCCACGTTTCATCTTCAATTCCCTTGCTGATGGAAGGAGGTTTTCACTCAAAATCTCACGATACACGGAAAGGTCGTCCTGGTCCCTTTGCAGTAAAACAGCCCTTAAGCATGATGTTTCCACCCCCATGCTTCACAGTAGGTATGGTGTTCTTTGGATGCAACTCAGTATTCTTTCTCCTCCAAACACACCAAGTTGAGTTTTTACCAAGAAGTTCTATTTTGGTTCCATCTGACCATATGACATTCTCCCAATCCTCTTCTGGATTATCCAAATGCTCTCTAGCAAACTTCATACGGGCCTGGACATGTACTGGTTTAAGCAGGGGGACACGTCTGGCACTGCAGGATTTGAGTCCCTGGCGGCGTAGTGTGTTACTGATGGTAGGCTTTGTTACTTTGGTCCCAGCTCTCTGCAGGTCATTGACTAGGTCCCCCCGTGTGGTTCTGGGATTTTTGCTCACCGTTCTTATGATCATTTTGACCCCACGGGGTGAGATCTTGTGTGGAGCCAAAGATTGAGGGCTCTTTGACAGCTCTTTGGTCTTGGCCATAGTGGAGTTTGGAGTCTGACTGTTTGAGGTTGTGGACAGGTGTCTTTTATACTGATAACGAGTTCAAACAGGTGCCATTAATACAGGTAACAAGTGGAGGACAGAGGAGCCTCTTAAAGAAGTTACAGGTCTGTTAGAGCCAGAAATCTTGCTTTTTTTGTAGGTGACCAAATACTTATTTTCCACCTCAATTTGCAAATAAATCTTTAAAAAAAAATCAGACAGTGATTTTCGTGATTTTTTTTCTCATTTTGTCTCGCATAGCTGAAGTGTACCTATGATGAAAATTACAGGCCTCTCTCATCTTTTTAAGTGGGAGAACTTGCAAAATTGTTGGCTGACTAAATACTTTTTTGCCCCACTGTACATTGTGTGAATAAACAGTTTGAAAAGTATATTATCATACTTTTTATCACTTACCTGATCACTTAAGCTTATCACCTACCCAAAATTATAAAACTATTTATATATTTTATAACAAATACATATGTACAATATCCACTAGCTTGTCTATTGCCTGTCCGATGTAAATTGTTAAAAGCGTTATGCAATTGAACCCCATAGATTACAGGGTAAACTACATCAAACACCCTGAGCAAAACAATTTGTTTCATATTTAAAATATAGTCTGTAAAGGCAGTTCAACTGTTGATTTATAATTTGACAAAAATCTCTAATATTGTCTTTGGCTTTCAGATATAACTTGTTCATTGTCATGTATCCTCTGGGCGTGGTTGGTGAACTGATGACCATATATGCTGCTCTGCCATATGTTCGGAAAGCGGGCATGTACTCTCTAAGGCTCCCAAACAAATACAACGTCTCCTTCGACTATTACTACTTCTCATCATTGTAATGCTCTCCTACATCCCACGTAAGAATCAGTCAGCCCTGCTTATTTACTATGCCTGCACTATATCAATGTCTTTTTTTTTTTTTTTTAATATGCACTTCAGTTTCAAAGGTAAAGTTGTATTCAATATGGTTTTATTTAGGCTGGATAGCTGGAAAGTTGAGTTTTCCAGCTATACAGTGGTGAGAAAAAGTGATTCCTGATTTCTTAAATTTATGCATGTTTGTCACACTTTAATGTTTCAGATCATCAAACTAATTTAAATATTAGTAAAAGATAACACAAGTAAACACAACATGCAGTTTTTAAATGAAGGTTTTTATTATTGATGTAGAACACAATCCAAAACTACATGGCCCTGTGTGAAAAAGTGTTTGCTCCCTAAACCTAATAACTGGTTGGGCCGCCCTTAGCAGCAACAACTGCAATCAAGCACTTGCAATGAGTCTGTTACAGCACTGTGGAGAAATTTGGAAGAATTTCAGAATTGTTGTAATTCAGCCACATTGAAGGGTTTTCGAACATGAACCGCCTTTTTAAGGTCATGCCACAGCATCTCAATAGGATTCAGGTAAGGACTTTGACTAGGCCACTCCAAAGTCTTCATTTTGTTTTTCTTCAGCTATTCAGAGGTGGACTTGCACCTTTTTTTTGCTCAGCAGCAGTTTTCGTCTTGGAACTCTGCCATGCAGACGTTTTTTTGCCCGGTCTCTTTCTTATGGTGGAGTCATGAACACTAACCTTAACTGAGGCAAGTGAGGCCTGCAGTTCTTTGGATGTTGTTGTGGGGTCTTTTGTGACCTCTTGGATGAGTTGTTGCTGTGCTCTTGGGGTAATTAGAGATTTAAAGCACTTTTTGTACGTCGCTTTGTTATTTGTGAATAATGGCTCTCACTGTGGTTTGCTGGAGTCCCAAAGCTTTAGAAATGGCTTTATAACCTTTTCCAGACTGATGGATCTCAATTAATCATTTGTTTCTGAATTTCTTTGGATCTCAGCACGACGTCTAGCTTTTGAGGATCTTTTGGTCTACTTCACTTTGTCAGGCAGGTCCTATTTAAGATATTTCTTGATTGTGAACAGGTGTGGCAGTAATCAGGCCTGGGTGTGGCTAGAGAAATTGAACTCAGGTGTGATAAACCACAGTTGTAACAGGGGGGCAAACACTTTTTTACACAAGGCCATGTAGTTTTGGATTTTGTCTTCCCTCAATAATAAAAACCTTCATTCAAAAACTGCATGTTGTGTTCACTTGTGTTATGTTTTACTAATATTTAAATTAGTTTGATGATCTGAAACATTAAAGTGTGACAGACATGCAAAAAAATAAGAAATCTTCACACCACAGTAGGTGGTTATTCCCTATACCCCAAGAGGTGCATTATTATATATGTTTGGATGCGGTAGCATAAAATTTTCACGTGAACTAGGAGACCCAAACCTGTTCCAGCATGCCAGTGCCCCTGTTCAAAAAAGCAAGCTCGCTGAAGATATGGTTTGGAATGGAAGATCTCTAGCTATAGAGCTCTGACCTTAACCCTACTGAACAACTTTGGGATGAATTGAAACTCTGACTGCACCCCAGGCCTCCTCACTCTACATCAGTACTTTACTAATGCCCTTATAGCTGAATGAGCATAAAACTCCATAAGCACACTCCAGAATCTAGTGGAACCTTTTCCCAGAAGAGTGGCAGTTATTATACAGAGCATCCGGAAAGTATTTTCAGCACTTTACTTTTTCCACGTTTTGTTATGTAACAGCCTTTTTTTCAAAATGGATTAAATTCATTATTTCCCTAAAGATTCTATAGTCAATACACCATAATGACAACATGAAAAATGTTTGTTTGAAATCTTTGCAAATTTATAAAAAGAAAAAAAATCTAATTTACATAAGCATTTACAACTTTTGCCATGACACTCGGATTTGAGCTTAGGTGCATCCTGTTTTCACAGCTTGGTGGTAGCACAGTGGTTAAAGCATTAAACTTTGTAAGTTGCTCTGGTAAAGATTTACATTTACATACATTACATGTAAATGCTTATCCTTAAGATGTTTCTACAACTTGATTGGAGTCCACCTGTGGTAAATTCAGTTGACTGGACATGATTTGGAAAGGCACACACCCTTCTATATAAGGTCCTACACTAGTTAACAGTGTAGGAGCACAAACCAAGCCATGAAGTCCAAGGAATCCAAGTGTACAGAAAACATATCTGTAGCTTTGATGCTCCAAATGAGCACAGTGTCCTCAGCACAGAAGCAACTTAGTAAAAGGCACCTGAAGGACTCAGACCATGAGAAACAAAATTCTTGAACTCTTTGGCCTAAATGTCAAGCCAAGAATGTCAGGCACTGCTCATCACCTGTCTAATACCTACAGTGAAGCATGGTGGTAGCAGCATCATGCTGTGGGATGTTTTTCAGCGGGAGGAACCGGAGACTAGTCAGAATTGAGCGAAAGATGAATGCAGCAATGCACAGAGAGATCCTTGATAAAAACCTGCTCCAGAGCGCTCTGGACCTCACACTGGGGCGACGGTTCATTTTCCAAAAGGACAACGACCCTAAGCACACGGCCAAAATAACAAAGGAGTGGCTACGGGACGACTCTGTGAATTTCCTTGAGTGGCCCAGCCAGAGCACAGACTTTACCCCGTTTAAACATCTCTGGGGAGACCTGAAAATGACTGCACTGACGCTCCTTATCCATCCTGATGGAGCCTGAGAGGTTCTTCAAGGAAGAATGGGAGAAACTGGCAAAAATATCTGTGCCAAGCTTGTAGTATCATACTCAAAAAGACTTGAGGCTGTAATTGGTGCCAAGGGTGTTTCAACAAAGTATTGAGCAAAAGCTGTGAATACTTGGGTACATGTGATTTTTTTCATAAATTTACAAAGTTTTCAAACAGACGACTTTCATGTCAGTGACCACTGTTCCTGCCCCTCGTCCCTCCACGGATCTTTCCACTTTGTCCAGGCCTGCCTCTGGATAGTGTTCTCTTTGTTTGGAGGCCACTCTGTGCAGCTGGGGAAGGTGGTTCCATGAAATTGACTCAGGACTACAGTTTGCTTCTGATCACCATCACTGTACTCCGCAACATCGTATGTCTGCAATAAATGAACATTTATGGACATTTAAATGGTGCAACCCAGATGAGGATGGGTTCCCTCTTGAGTCTGGTTTCTCTCAAGGTTTCTTCCTTATGCCATCTCGGGGAGTTTTTCCTTGCCACAGTTGCCACCGGCTCGTTCATCAGGGACAAACTTTATTACCACATTTTCTGTGTAAAGCTGCTTTGAGACAATGTTCATTGTTAAAAGCACTATACAAATAAAAATGAATTGAATTGATTGTCATTATGTGGTATTGTTTGTAGAATTTTGAGAAAAAGAATGAAGTGAATCCATTTTGGAATAAGGCTGTTACGTAACGTGGAAAAAGTGAAGCGCTGTGAATACTGTCTGGATGCATTGTAACAGTAAACGGGGACCGATTGTGAAATGGGATGTTCAAAAAAAATATGAATATAATGCTTGTGTGTCCACAAACTTTTGTCCATATAGTGTATTTTAAACTCTTTAAATGTTCTGCATGTTTCAGCCTGAAAAGATTCTATGTTTGTTATGCGAATTTGTTACGATGCATATACTGTAACACTGCATATTTTTTCAAAGAGCAAAAGTCAAACCAGTGTGGTATAGAAACCAGGAAATCATCTGGATTTTGTTTTGCTCAGCTTCTAAAGTCCTACTCATGGAATTTAACCACACTGTGTAAATGGAGCATTGTTGTGTGTATAGTTTTTGGTTTTCTATTTTGGAGCCAGACAGATGGGTTTTTTTCTAGACCACTTAGGTTGAACAATAACTTATATAAAGGGACACCCTGCAGGATATCGATTTTATGCCTAGTTGTAACCCAGTCTCTCCTCTTTTAGATTCAGGTTTGAGTTTTTACTCATACTATATTTTACATGCAGTGATTTCATTCGTTCGTGGAAGTTCAAGTTATATCCTAATGTTTATGAATTCACTCTTTTTGTTTTAGTGTTTCCTCAGTTATATTTCCACATGCTACGTCAGAGGAGAAAGGTGCTTCATGGGGAGGTTATAGTGGAGAAAGATGAGTAAAAGTAAAATCCCATGCCGTGCCATCCACCCCAACAATCAATTAATGCTCAGACCTGGACACAACAGAGAAGAAAAGATAATATCAGACGTGATGATCAGCAACAAAACCTACAATTTGCAACACATTGGAAATGCTTCAGTAGCCAAATCTCTGCTACGACCACTCCTGGTGTCTATCACTTGAATGGAAATACTCCCGGTATTTCTGAACCTCCAAAGTATGGTCAATTACATGCTTTAGTTATATTTTATGTGGTTCATCCAAAAGGAACTGTTAATTGACTAAACCTCTAATTTGAATTACATCTTTTTTTTTCCCCCCACTGAAATCCTTTTCTGTAGTTTCTAGTGTTCTGCTCATCTGTAGTGGATTGATTCACATTCTGGATTAAATCTCTAGTATGGATACGGTGTCAGCTTTCACTGGACTCAACCTTCTCTGTATTCGGAATGTAACCAAGAGTGAAGAACGAGGGTAAAATGATAATCTGCTGATTACTGTGAATGCCATTGGAAGGTTTCGAACTGGTGCGTTTACTCAAGAAACACCAGTGAGATTAGTGCATTTGAGGAAGGGATTTTTAATGATAAAATAATAATAGAAGAATTAGACCCAGACATTTATCATTTCAGTTGTGAGAAACAGTGTACATGGGAAAAAAAAAAAAAACAGCTTTTGCATCTGTATTCTAAAATATTTAAATCTGGTATGTTATGTTAGCAATAAAACATAAAAGTATTGTTATAGTAAAATAATTAATGGCTGATGTATCACCGTTACCGACCCAGAACCTGGTTATTTTTTTCTTTAAATAATTAAAACACATTAGGAATATTTAACATTAAGTCCACAAAGCAATTATTTTTTTTCCTTTTATAGTTTAATGTTCCACAGTCAATCAACAGCCCACCCCTTCACCAGGCTTTCGGTTTTCTTATACTGTAACTAAATGACAAAGAAATTCAGCTTGCCATTGATGAGAACCAAAAAGTTCACTGTTGCAAAATGCTGACAGCAGAGGTTTCTTTCAGAAATGTTAAATCTTCATACATAAAGGTTTGCCATATTAATGACTATTCTTTGTCATTAGTCCCTGTTACATAAAAGTTACTATAGCGTAAAAGATATTACAGTGAACACATGAATATAACCGTGTGCTTTGCTTTGCAGCCACCACTACGGAGTTGTGCTGTTAGAGAACATAAATCATTGATCAAAATGCTTTCTGACCAATCCGAGTACCAGATTGACTAGGCTATGGTATAAATTTGAGTATAGTTAATCATCAAACTGTTCAGCCAGCAAAAGTTTGTCCCGTTTCCGATTTAGTTTCAAATGTTTATACACGAGCGTGGTGTCAGGATGAAGGGGGAAAATGTCGCACTTTTATTTTTAAAACTTTGACCGGACTATGACTCTTTATTTCTTCAATGTTTACATCCCTATATGGTGTTTCAAAATCGGTGAGGATCGTTCAGGGATAAATAAAAACGAAACAGTGAACCGACAGGTCAGCATGCTCTCACTTCGACACACTTATATACTTACAATTTCAGATTCTCAAGAAGGCCATAAATCTGTTCTGAACCCTGACTAGCTTCGTCAGTCTTCATAGCATGGTGTCATGGTGTATTTCGTTTCATTCCATGTCATGTTTCCTTGTGTTGACATCCATCACAGATCTTGTAACCACTAAATCAGAAGTGACGGAGTTATGCTTTTTTGTGGTTATGAATGGAATGAAAATTGAAAACAGCGAGTGGCAACCATTTAGTTTTCTTTACATTTCAAGGTATAAATGATTTTTTTTTCTGATGGTATTTTCATTATGAAAACTCAGACAAAGACTAAATCGGACTATCGCAGTATCTCAATAAAATGTAACACGATTACACAGTCCCCTATTCTTTTTTCACAGATAGTTGCATTAGACTTGGGGGACAAATTTGGGATGCCATTGTATACCAGTGTTATTTCTCTGAGTTCATCTAAATACCCCACAACTAACAATAACACCAAAAACCAAGGTTACCAGAGTATTGTCACAATGCTGCATCGTTGTATGGTTTGATAAATGAGACCACCGAAGTTCATGCCTACCACAGTACACGGTCTTAAATATATTGAATAAAATAACTGAGTAAATTATTCGTTTTTTTTTTTTCCGACAATGCAAAACATCCTGTATACTGTAACAGCCAATTTCACTCTGATTCTGACTGAAATGGCTCCAAGAACTGTGATGGCTAGGTTTGCAGTCGAAACCTCCTACAGAAAACCTCCTTCATAGTGTGAAGAAAATGACATAGAACAGTCTTTTCATTTAGTTTTTTTTTTTTTTTTTTTTTTAGAAACAAATTTGTTGAGTAGTGTCTCCCTCTAAGGTGCTACTGTTACATAATTTTATTCTTCTGTGCAGCTGAGGAGAAGGGAGATAGAAGTCAAAGACAAAGAATATGAAAAGCGTAATGACAGTTTAAAAATGTGAATACTTACGAAAATGGATATGTTCGTTGAAATAAGTGCACTGCAAGTTTTTAAGTGTAATGAATAACCATCATGATAATCAAGTGAAATAAGCAACAAGGAAGAAACAATAAAAATGACTATGACAATGCACTTATGGTGTAGAATTTACTTTCCTTATTTATTACACATCAGTAATAACTTGGGGGCCGGCAAATATTTTTCCTATTATTGATTTATTTATACTGTAGGTAGTGTATGTGTGGGGAAAAAGCGCATATATATATATATATATATATATATATATATATATATATATATATATATATATATATATATAAAGAAATGGCAGGTTAGTATTCACAATATAAAACATTTTTTTAGTAAAACTTCAAAATTATATACATATTTTCCATATAGTAATGAAATTACATCATTACAACATTAATGAGCATCTTTACATGTGTTAAGCTCAAAGCTGAGTGGTAATGGCTTCTTGATGATTATAAACTGACTGTCCAGGAATGATTTGATTACATAATATCAGTGGAGAGCAGACATTAAACAGCCCACCTTACCCCAAACACTGCAGCTTACTACTTCTACAATATGGTCTTTCTTTATTTGTCTTCTCTGCATCACCTTCACTTGCCATCTATCTCTAACACAAGCTGCTATGTTGTTTGACCACATTTATCTGGGACACACACTACATCTGCTACACTACAGATTTCAGCTGTTCGCTGCTTTCTCACAAATGAATCCAAGCTCTTGGTCGCAGTAAAAGTCGTTCCATTTGCCTCCGTGAACGAGGCCTGCACAGTCCTCTCCTTCATCATGCCCGTGGTGCCAGTTATCAGGCTGACCAGGCCTCCACTTCCTACATGAAAACACCCACAAACAAGCAATTATAATGTAGCCAACGTCCTAAGACTCCATCTCAGCTAAAACCAGTGTTTACATAGACATTCATTTACATTTCCAGCATTTTGTAGATTCCCTTATCCAGAGCTACATTTATCTCATTTATACAACTGAGCAGCTATTGGGTTAAGGGCCTTGCTCAGGGATCTAGCTTGTTGTAGCTGGGATCTGAACTCTTGCTTTAACCACTAAAATTCCACCTTGAAAAAATAACACGTATGGCATTTGGCAGACGCCCTTATCCAGAGTGACCTAAAAATGAGCAGTTAAGGGTTAAGGATCTTGCTCAAGAGCCCAGGAGTGGCAGCTTGGAGACCACTAAGCTACCACCTCCCCTTCCAAGGTATACTTACGTGAAAGTAGGCTCTGAGCCATCCACCCACTGCCAAACATTCTCCTTTTGTCGATCTGTCAACCCCAACCAGAAAAATCCTCTACCAACTGTGTGAAGAAGTAACCAGTCCTGAGGATAGAACACATTACATATTCGTAGTGTAACATGACCGTATAATCTATGAGCTCTTCCTTGAGCAAAAAGTTTCTGAAACTGTAGGAATCCAACCCAGAATGTTTAAATGCTTTCTCCTCTCACCTGCTCTTCATTACCGTTGATGATGACCATGGATGAAGACATACCATTACACTTTTGAAAAGCATTGTCAAAAGTCAGTGTTTGAGTAGAGAAGAAGTAACAGCTGTTCAGGAACCATACCCAGTCATCAGGGCAGACATCTCCACCTATATAACAAGCACACACACAGCTCTGATGTGGGTATAGTGTGTTTACATCAGTGCCTATTTACACCACCCGTCTTGACAGTGTCATCTACATTGATTGTGTCTAACTGGTTTCATCAGACAGGAAGTAGCAGATTGTGTGGGTGTGTTTATGTGCATCGAAGATTGTAATGCTTAGTGTGTAATTATGTCTGTATCTAATCAAACGAAACGGCGAGTACTAATTATGTCCTTTTCTAACAATATTTGGACAGGATATCTCAGTACATAAACATCATTCTGTAAATACTTTTTCAAATAAAGAGTTTACAGTGTAACAGTAACTGAAAATTAAGCGTTGCTCAATCCTCCACAAAACAAAAAACTGCCTCAGCGATGTGGCAACTGAGGTCCACTAAATCACAAAGGACAGCGGGTGGATTTCGGTCTGGACTGCAGCTGAACCTTCACTGAAATGTTCTTCATTTTTTCTTTCACCACTTTGTTGCAACAAATGTTCTGCATATTTCTTATTGCTCAGACTGATATCAAACTTTGCTTTTGCCAACTCTTCGCTGTATAAAGAATTTAAAGGCAACTGTGCAATATCTTTTGGCACATCTTAATATTTTATCAAACATTAATGACATCATAGGCTATTTTTCAACTTTGCAGATGTGATTTGTTCAAGAGCGCAAATGCAAACCATATCTGAAAACTGACAGCTGTAATGCTTGGTGGATTCTGCTTTATTCCAGTCTCCTTACTAAGGATACACTGAAGCCAAAATCAAGGCCCCGAAAAAAAAACAATAACCCAGGTTCCAGTCTTTTATTTTCACCTTCCATTATGATATGCTTCTTTGATAAAGCTACTAAGAATGACATTGTGCATTTCCACTCAAAATCCAAGTTGTATAGAATTACTACAAATAAAATCACTGAATCACTTTATTCTACTAGTTTTCCAGATGTTCTGTATGACAAGTTTCAGTGGTGGACAGTAAAGAAAGTAAATGTTTTACTGTACTTAAGTAGTTTTTTCGTGTATCTGTACTTGCTCTGATTTGAACTTGTTTTGATCGCCAGTTGATGGTATTTACTGACAAACGTACAGTTCAACATCAGTTCAACAGCAAGCAGTACATTTTGAGAGGTTTTTTTTTTAAGTTGAAAAGAAGGTTTTGGGCTCATGATAATTTTAATAGACAATCAGTGACTAATTAACATCGTTCTATCAGTAGACTGGTGTGCTGAGTCTTTTAACATAAACTGAGTTGATTAAGCAAATAGTCTTGTGACAAACATGATGATAAGACATTATAGACATAAATCATAGTACTTTGAATGCTTAAGAACATACACTTTTGTACTTTTACTCAAGTGGAAGTTTAAAGGCAGCACTTATGCTGGAGTAATATTTTACCTACTATATCTCTACTTTAACTTAAGTAAATGTACTTTGTCCACCACTGACAAGCTCTAGAGTTTCATTTAAGAGTTGTATCTGGCTCAGATTATGATTGTACTTACTTTTCAAAAAACCTATAGTAGGAATAGCTGGAATATCTGTCTTTTGCAATGAACTTCTTTTTAAAATGTGTGATTAAACCTCGCTGCCTTTGTGTAATGTGTCTCACCTAACAGAGAGTGTGTAGCAACTAGTGGTAAAGCTCCTTCTGGTGGGACAGGTATCATTGGATATGGAGCTACATTGCCTGGTAACCCTGGTGGTCCGGGAGGTCCCATAGGCCCTGGTAATCCCATAGGTCCAGGCTCCCCTACAGGACCAATTGGTCCACGTATTCCCAGTGGCCCTTGAGAACCCAGGGGCCCTGGCATCCCATCTTTGCCTGGCAGTCCAGGTGTGCCAGGCTCTCCCTTTGTGCCTTGTGGTCCTGCACGGCCTCCTGAACCTCTTGAGCCCTTTGATCCCGGGCTACCACGAGATCCTTGCATACCTGGGATACCTGAAAAACCAGGAGGACCAGCGCTTCCTTTTTCACCCTGAGAGCCTGGAGCACCTGACTCGCCTTTATCACCTCTCTCACCTTTCTGACCGGGAGAACCGACTTCACCAGCAAGGCCTTTTTCACCACGGGGGCCCCTTGGACCAGGAGGGCCTAAAATAGCAATAGAAGAATAATTGAACTGGGTGTTATGAGGGTTAGTTAGGAAATTGTGGTTTTCACATCTGAGTAAAGGCTCACCATTGTGGTGCTTTTAACAACTAGAAGAATTTCCATTTGCACAATTCAACGCATTCCAATCGACCTTCCTTACAGAAGTTTAGTTTCTAATATGCATCTCTCATAGATGCATTGAAGATATACTTTATGTACAGAGATTAGAATTTACCAATCAGCTATATGTTAAATGAGAAGAGTCCGTAATTTTTTTTTTAAGTACGGTGTGTTCCAAAAGAACTGGAACGGCAATTTCTTGCTATAAACTGAAAAAATATCTGAGACAACATATCAAAATATCAGCATTTTCTGATATTTACATCTAGGTCTGTTAAACTATTAAAAAAATGGCACCTTTTGCTGTCAAAAAAGACAAACCAACATGAAAACTAGAGAGATGCCAATGGGAGAAAAGCAAATCCTTTCATGCTGAGAAAAGACTATTTGCATAGACCTTAGTCACAGTAAATAAAACAATTTCGGAAAAAGAAAAACACTGATGTACTAAAAAAACCTGAAACAGTTCAGCCAAAGGAAACATTAGTAGTTGTTGAAAGAAACATTGTACGAAAACCCCCGAAAGACTTCCCGCTCAGCTAAAACATTGGGTGGTCTACAATTAAAAGTGCCACAAATGCATGTTAATATCAGGAAATAAAAACAGAAAATTCGATCTTTGAGCTTAAATGTATCATTTGATCTCAAACACAAATGTCTTCATTGTAAACAACAAAAAGAACTGTTCTTGCACTCACTCGTGTCCGTCATGTGCCTCAAAAAGAGTTTCTTGTCCTCCCAAATTTTTGGATTAGAATAAACTTTAAGGTATAAACTGACAGAACTTTGATAATGCGTGAGTTTCTAGCCTGCATAATTTCATACCTTGTAATACTGTAAAATTGGTGATTAGCTGAGAGTGCTTGGTGTCCACGAGCTTCATTTCTTCCATGATAATGGAAAGACTGCTGACTTCTTTGTCTAGCCGAGCTGAAAGGTCATCCTGCTGCAACTTCAGAGCAGACCCATCTGCCTGTGTCTCAGCCAGGGTCCTGTTTAAATTCAGCAGGAGATCTGAATGTTGCCCCACTGTCTCCGAGCAGCTCCTTAAAGCACCGAGTTCTCCGTTCACTCCCCCCAGCATCCACGTGGTATAGCTCACATTTCCTGTGACCCTGTTAATGTTTTCTTCTGCTGTATCCAGCCTTTCCTCTATTCTATCGAAGCGAGCACTTGTTCGGCTGCCATAATCCAGTTGCTGTTCCTGTAGCTCTCTCAAGTTCGCTGCGTTACCATCGCTGAGCATGCTTATGTTGAGAATTTGATTTAAGATGCTAGCTAGCTGCACATTTGCCTCCCCCAATCCATGCACAGTGTCCAGAACTTGGGTGGATGCATTAAATTCAGCTTTTTCCAGATTCGTGGTTTTTTCCTTAATCCAGTCCTCTATGCTGCCCACTAGCTGCGTCTCCCGCCGCAGATTTAGCACATCGTTATAGGTACTCTGCGCATTCATGTCTGCGACTTCCAGTGTGCGCTGCAGTGCTGCTGTGATAGCGTCCTGCTGCATTTGTGTAAAGTTGAGACGGTCAATGGAAAACTGGAGCATGCGCTGTGCATTGGTGTGCGTCTGCAGGTTTTGCTGAAGCCGCACAGTGTCCCGCTGCAGCACAGGTGTGTTTGCGGCAACCGAGAAGAGTGTAGCGTTAGCAAAATGCAGCGAGCCGGCATGGGCGTTTAGCTGCGAGTGTAAATATGCCTGCAGCGAAAGCACATCTTGTGATGATGATCGGAGCTGCTGCAAAACAGCAGCATTCCTGTTGACAGAGTCAGAGGCAGCGGCGAGCTTTTGACGCAACACTTTTAAACCTGAACGAAACATCTGCAGCTCACTGGATGTGTTCTTCAACTTCATACCAGATTCGTCATCTGATACAAGGCATACGGAATCAAGACAAGGGAAAAATTAGAGGGGGAAAGAAAATAAAGGGTTTTGACAGATAAAAATGTATATATTCTAAATTGATTAACGGACAACAAAGACTCCTTATTGAAATTCTAAATGTTTAGTTTTAAAGTACATTAGAACTTACCTATCTTCCTTACATCGGTCTCCATAGCACTGATTTTGCCCTCATAGTTGTGCATTCCCTTTGTAACACCATCCACTTTCTGTACCACTAAAAGGAACAGTCAAAAATCAAAGTTAATTGATATTTCTTATGGATGATCGGAAATTTGAATAGCATTTACACATATATGCTCAAGGGACTATGATTGTACACTCGTTATCGAAAGTTCCGTCGTACTATTAACGAAAACGACTTTGGTTACTTGTTTTGCGTCAGTTTGAGGCAAACGGCAATATTATTTGATGTTACAAACCTTAACATGAACCTAACATTTAGCAATGTGTAATACACCCATTACAAAACATTTCCCATAAAATATATAAAAAGTGTCAAATAGTGTTTAGCCTGGCTTAAACACTACATTACACGGCCAAGTTGGATCCGTGCTAATCCGTGCTCTTTGCTCAAACTATTAGTAGTTTCTATCTCTCTCTCTCTCTCTCTCTCACACACACACACACACACACACACACACACACACACACACACACACATACATAACAGTCACTAAAAAAAAAACCCATTGTTAAAGAAGATAGGACCATCTGGAAACTAGGAGAACAGGGAAAAAAAAATAAAGGTTTACAGATAAGTGACAGTCTTAATTACTAACGTCTGCCTTGTCCTTGCAGGGTCACCCACGAATTTTGGGTGTACACACACACACATTCGCAAAGCTGTGGTTACAGCCCCTACAAAACAAATAAACCCACTTTTGTATCCATGGCAAAGAAACAGCACTAAATCCTTATTCTTGGCTGGAATAAGACCCCACAGAAAACACTGCACATGACCTCATTCGCACGGAAACAATCCGAACACGAAATAATATAAACACGCCAATAAAAGTGCAACAGTCCACCCAAACCAAATACATTAAACATAAAACTAACATGAGGCAAAAACTTCAAGATCATTTGTTGACAAAGTTTAGGATTATCCAAAAGATGGACAAGAACGCGAGGAATGTGTCACGTGTATGCGTGATACCTTTGTATCCCAGGATGGCTACAGCAATGGTGAGAAAGATGCAGAGAATGTACAGAAGGCCTATGGCTGCCTTCAGGGCCCACTCGCTCTTACATTTAGTGCACTGAGTTCCCTCCTGAAAACCTGCAATCAGACGTAAGATCTTTACATGTCACTTTGATAATGATCCCTGCACAGACGAGAAAATAAACCTGCAGGCAAAAACAAGCAAGTTGAAAATGCTCAGGCCCTGTAATTGCTGCCTCTTTTCATGGGAACACTTCATGGGTTCAGTGTTGCTGATGTTTCAGCTCTCCACTTCAATACCTTATGTCATTTGAATGTTTTTTTTTTTTCCCCCAGGTCTGACATTTTGTACTACATAAAACCCTGACGACTACAAGTTTTCCTTAAACACTTTCCCAGTCGATTTTTACAAAATTACAAAACCGGGTCAAATATTTAAATGCATTTCGACTCGCAAATCTTTGCAAACCTTACGCACATTCATTATTAGACATATGAACTCTTGACAAAAGACCAATCGGAGGTATGAGGATGTTTGTTTTAAAAAAATTCAGCAGCTGGGCTGTGTTCAACACCTGCAAAACAACCGCATACTGACTGCTGATGCCTTTATGTGTTTAAAATATATTTATTTAAGATATGTATTTTATGTATTCAGTTTGATCAAAGGTTTGTGGACACCTGACCATAAGATTTGTACGTGTTTTCTGAAATGTTTTCCACAATAACCCCCCGTTTGCTGTTATAATACCCTAAACTCTAGTAAGAATAGACTTGTGGTTGTGGAGGTTCCCTGGTGGTCTAGTGGTTAGGATGCGGCGCTCTCACCGGGTTCGATCCCCGGTCAGGGAACCATCCCCAGCCATTAGGGTTGCACAAGCCTTAGTGCCGGTCCCAAGCCCAGATAAATGGGGAGGGTTGTGTTAGGAAGGGCATCCAGCGTAAAAAGATGCCAAATCAAACATGCGGATGGTCCGCTGTGGCGACCCCTAACGTGAGAAGCCGAAATAAAGTTTTAGACTTGTGGTTAGCAAAGTGAGGTACTGATGCAGGATGAGGAGGTTCAGTCAGTGATCCCAAAGGTGTTTAATATCTTGAGGAGCTCAGAGCTCTATAGCAGACCACTCAAGATCTTCCACTCCAAGCTGTATAAACCATATCTTCATGGAGCTCGCTTTTGTGCACATTTCAAGCTGGAACAGGTTTGGGTCTTCAAAGCGAGATGTCCCAAAACCTTTGTCCTTATACAGTAGTTGTATTTGTTTGTAAAAAGAATTGTATTGTGTGTGTAAAAAAAGAAGCTCTTACCAAACCTCTTGTACCCAAACGACTGGACGTCCTCTTCTTCAGTGAACTCGTCTTTAAGAAATAAAGAATAAAGGAAAGAGAGAGAGAGAGAGAGAGAGAGAGAGAGAGAGAGAGAGAGCAACATAATATCACCATATCTTATGCACATTCGCCCTGCCAAACAATTTCCCAATGACACAATAACATGCAACAGCTTTCAGGGCTACTGATGAATATCCCTACTGCGTCTAAATGAGAAAACATCACACGCCGCGCTGTCAATATCTACCAGATGTTCAACAGCAGGCGATCTCGCGCGCACGCACAAACGCACGCGCGTAAACAACTAAATGCATGTCCTTATGTCCTGTGCATCAAATGTACCGCGTCTCACCTTTCATCGCGCTCGATATTCAGCGGAAAACCTCGCAGTTTGGCACAAAAATCGGAATAACAAAACAGTTTTTGACGTCTCGAAAAAACTCAAATCAGTTTGCCCTCCATGATTTGAAAGAAAAAAGCGTCTTTCCCTGCTTTACTGCCAGTCCTGGGGGAGAACAAAGTTTCAGTCCAACCAATTTTCCGTGCTTTCATTATGGAAATTTCCAGTGCTTCCTGTCTAACATTCTACTGAAGCATTTCTAATATTTCAGCTCGAAAATAAAGTACGCCTCAATCCCATCACTGCTCCACACCAGCACTGAGCTCGTCTAGCAGTGGTACTGTGACATAGGGTTGCCAGATCCGCGAGGAATTAACCCATGACAATCCAAACCAACTATCTCATCGTGCAACCCAAAATGAATACAGTATTAAATTAGCACTTTCCAAGTTTGCTTTGTAGAATTCAAGACTTATATTTATATTAAGTTTGTAATCTAGCGTACCAGTGTACATTTATTCATTGCTAGAGACTCAAAGCACTTTTGTACATGCTCTGGATAAGGGCGTCTGCAAATGCTAATGCTAATCTTAATGTAAATATAAATGTAAGTATTGTGTTTTAAAATCCTGAATGTCATTCAAACCCCTTGTTTTATACGGAAATCCTAAACAACTATGCGTTAAAATATTGTTTTGTTTCTTGTTTTCTCTCGCTAAAACAAAATTTTTCTCGTTACCTCGACGTAACAAAACTGCTCATCAGGGAAAACACACATCATTCACCTTAATACTTAAAATTCTGTAAAGCTGTGAGACAATGTCCATTGTGAAAAGCGCTATAGAAATAAATTAGAACTTGAACTCAATTTGATCATGAACTCGAAGGTGGAAATGATGCCGATCGGACCGTTGTACGATTTGCGCATGCGCCGTACACGGATGTAAGCTTTTTTCAGACATTTCAGTGTGGACGAAAGTGTGAACGTGGAGCGTTTTTTAGACGCTGTTTTCAAATTTGTCCAGATTAATGTAAACATAGTCTTGAATACACACAGGGCTAACAGGACTCAGGTGGAAACAATAGGAGAATAAAGAGGGACACAGAGGCAAAATGACAGGGAAACACAAGGACAGCAAATACAAAAAAACAAACAAAAAATAAACTGGAAACCTAACAGGATCCTAAAGATCCTGACAGAAATTGTCAGAATGAAACAGATTTGGGCTGCTCAGTTCCAGTGAAGGAAAATTGTAAAAAGTACATCATACAAAGACATTTTAGATGTGTGCTTTCAAGATTCCAGCAGTTTGGGGAAGAATAATATGACAATAGCTGAGGCTCAGGTGCTATGTACACGATTTTGGCCATATAGTGTATATTATACGAGAACTATAACACTTACAATAGTTTACAATGTTATAGAAGCTAATTGCTTTCATTCAGAATAACTATAAATAGTCACATGCACTAAATTTGTTTACCTTTAATTTGTTCTTAAAACCATGTATATACAGAAACCATATGTGAGGTATCAGTACTCTTTTGTAAAAACATGCTCTGGCAACACGGCCGTGCAATTCCTCGCACCACACTTACGCCATACTGGATGGACCATGTGACCCATGAAGCTGCCAAGTGCGCGAAGGTTGAAGGGATTTGGTGATATAGTTGTTTGGCGTGGCTCGGGATTACATTACCAAACCCCAGTGGAGCTTCAACCTCAGGTCAAACATCTGCAAACCATTAAGATACATTTCAAAGCTTTCAGTTAGTGCGCCTGAACGAAGGCCAAACATCCTGAAAGTAATAGGAAATGCGCATTTTAGAGTGCGGAAATCCAAGTAATCCATGGTGTACCCAGTTACCTTGACACATACACACACATAGACACTTTCTTGCATACACAGGTACTCATACCCTGCAACAGTGCAGGTTAATTTCTAGATCTGCAAACAACTAACTGCAGATGATTTGCCAAACATGCTGTTTTAAGAATGATCATTGATGTTAGACTTCAATGCCTTCATAGAAAACTCCCTGCTGGTCCTGATCAGGGGGCTTTCAACCCTTTTGGCTGTAGAGTGCAATATGGAGTCTCGGTTTACAAAGTCAACAAATTTCAGCAGGATTTCATTCAGGTCGCAGGCATGCACACCCAGTTCTGTTAACATGAATAAGCTCTTCAAAAATGACAATTATTTGCACATTATTGTTATTTTATGTGCTCATTTGATTAGCATCATATAATCGACCGCTATAGTGCACTTTCAAAAAGGGTGTTTTGTTTACCAGTTACATTATATTGGCATCTGGGCATCACAGCCAAATGTGATTCTTCCCCAAAATGTTACAAGTTGGAATCGCACAATTATCTAGAATGTCTTCATATGCTATAGCATTACATTTTCCATGCACTGAAATTAAGTAGTTCAAATATGGTCCAGCATAATATGCCACTGTGCATGAAGACATTTTTGGCAGTTTATTGTGAAATTAAGTTTCCTGCACAAAGTCCTGACCTTAACTACATTGGACGGCAATGGGAAGAGCTAGAGTGCCGTTACGTCCCAGTCTAGGGTTGGGGCGCACAGTGTGATTGAAGGCAAGGGGTATATATAGGTGGATGGAAGCAGGGGCGTAGATGACGCGGGGGACGCGGGGGACATGTCAAAAACTGGTAACACTACACATTTCGTCCCCCTTACTTTTGAAATGATGGCTACGCCCCTGGATGGAAGTGTATTTGCTAAAAGTGTGATGGGGGAATGGAAACACAAACACAGGGGTATCGTAAAACAGAAGGTATATTGATGTACAAGACAGCAAAGGGACAGACTTCAGGGTGGACCAAGGCCAAAATAATAAACCAAAAAGCACTTTATACAAATACTAACTACCTACAAATAAAACCCAAAAGAAAGACCAAACACTTCCCTATCTCCCTCACCAAAAACAGGGAACAAACTCACACCCAAAAGAAATGGCAGCCACATCCCTACTACCGGTGAACAAAACAACAAATATGTACATATATTTTACAAGTATAATACAGTGAGGTAAACACGGACCAAAATGAGACAGGGCAAACTCAGAGTCAGAATGGGCGTAGGTCAGTAACAGGAAATCACAAAATCTTGGACAGAATTACGACCAAAGAGAGTGTATTCGAAGAGAATTGTATTGTATGCGGTGTGTAGTTGTGTGCAGGTGCCATCCCGAGACATGCCAGGTTTTCTCAACCTACATCAGTGCCAGATCTTGCTAATTCTCTGGTGGGTAAATAATGCAAATGCCCACAGCCACTAGAAGAAGGCTTTCTTAGAAGTGTGAAGATTACTACATCAACAAAAAGGGACTAAATCTAGAATGAGAAGCTCGATAAGCACATAAGGGCATCATCGGTCAGGTGTTCACATTATTTGGACACAAGTGCCTTAATAAACCACATGATTTTACCTTAGCTACATTGCTACATGGTTTTATCTTAGCTGCATTACACTTATCCATTCTCTGATAGAAAAACATTTGTTCACCATTGCTTTGCAATTGGATGCTGAATATGTTCATTAGGAGTGGCTAATGATTGAAGGTGATGTACATTTGTTTTTTTTTTTGTTTTTTTGTTTTTTGCATTATAAGGTGTAGGTTGATGTGACTAAGCTTTGCATAATACTGATTGTTTAGCACCTCTGTCTTTCACAAAAACATTTAGGATTTGAGCTGTGAATGCATTACAAAAACAATGTAATGCTAGTTGAGGCTGATATTACATACACACACTGTCTAGTAATCCTTAAAAAAAGCTTCAGTTAATGTTCATATCACACATGTCTGCATTATGTTAAAATAATATGTGATTGCTGGTCCGATTGAGGTTTAACGTAGTGGATCCACCCATGTTTTAGAATCATAATTGACCAGTATTTGTCCAAGTAACGTTTATTAGAGCTCCTTGGCACAGTAGCTTATCAGATTGGAGTTTAAAGAAAATAATTCTTCAGTGGATTTTCTTTTTCTTTTTTTTTTTTCACATTGTACAATTAATAAAGAAGACATTCAGACTCTGTATGAAATGATGTACTAAAAATAATGTGAAAAACTCTATTTTTATATTTTTATTAGAATATGTTTTATATTTTTGGTTCATCAAAGTAGCCACTTTTCTTTTTTTTTTTTGGACAGCTTTACACACTATTGCATTCTCTCAGTCAGCCACATGAGGGCGCCACCTACAATGGTTTTCCAACTTTGCCTTCACTCTGCAGTCCAATTCATCCCATAACATCTCAACTGGATTTAGTGGAGGCCGGGTCATCTGATGTAGCACTACTTTTCTTGAAAAAAAAAAAGTCTGTTACATAACCTATAGGTGTGTTTAGGGTCGTTCTCCTGTTGGAAAACAAATGATGGTCCCAGTAAGTGTAAACTAGATGGTATGGCATGTCACTGCAAAGGAAAAGTCTGTTTAAAGATCTAATCTTCAATTTCGACTCATCAGATCAAAAGACAATTTTCCACTTCTCTAATGCCCAATGCCATATATTATATATATAGAGTGTTCTTTTTAATTTAGAATATAATTTATTACTTTTAGTTAGCTTATTTTTACTATTCCTATTATAATTCGGAAGTTGACTCATCACGTGATTCCCAGCAGGCCAATCAGAAGGCTTCCCGCGAACCGCTTGACACGTACAACGAAAGCAGTAATCTTATTGGATGATGTTATCATTACGTCACCTCCGAAAAAACAAAAAACCCGCGAGTATTAAATTCAAGCAGTTCAACAGCAACTGGATCTTTTGCTCAGGAATAATAATGCCGGCCACGAGTGAGATGTTCCCAAGTGGAAAGTGCACCCCAGCAGGGGAGAAGGTTCCAGCAGATCCATCTCCATTCTCTCTGTTCTGTGATGAACGTGGCTATCTGAACCAGATTCAATACATTCTGCAGAATGGAGTGAAAAGGGGAGATCGTACCGGAACCGGAGTGGTGTCTGTGTTCGGGTTACAGGCCAGATACAGCCTGAGAGGTGGGGCATGTTCACTTTATATCTCTTACACTTTATTACATTATGCATACTAATTCACTCTCAAAGTCCCAGCAGGAAGCAGCATTTCTTCACTAACGACCCACAATCTGCACATCACCTACTATATTTAGACTGGGACTCAACCACTGGGCCATAGGATAGAATACCTTTTTTAAATTTTATTTGTACTTCTATTTTATATATAATTTCTTTTTTTATATATGCAAATTTCTGATGTTTTCTTTGCATCTATAAATAAAACACTTCTGATTCTGAATTATGGGGACTTACATTTGAATTACACAATGCCAGTCAAACATTTGGACAAATCTTCTCCTTTATTGGTTTTTCTTATCTAAAAAGATTTTTTACACTATACAATAACAGTAAAGACATCCAAACTATGAAAGAACATGTATAGAATTATGTAGTCAAAAGATGAATAACTCAGAAGATGTTTTATATTTTTGTTTCATCAAAGTAGCCAGCTTTTGCCTTGATGACAACTTTGCACACTTGCATTTTCTCAACCAGCCACATGAGGTCGCCACCTGGAATGGTTTTACTACAATCTTGAGGCGTTCCCAGAGGTTGTTGAGTGCTTTTCATTCACTCTCTAGTCCATCCCAAACCATCTCATCTGAATATAGACCTTGTGACTGCATTATGCAAATGATGCAAATCTATGCAAATCTATGCAAATCTATGTAAATCTATGTAAATATAATTTGTGAATCTGATGAGAGAATGCTGAGTATGCCAAGCTGTTGTCAAAGAAAAATGTAGCTATAATCTAAAGTATAAGACATATTCTGGGTTGTTTAACACATTTTAGTTTATTATGTAATTTTATAGGTGTTCTTTCATAGTTTGAATAGTGGGGAAAGGCCACTAAGAGGAGAAGGCATGTCCAAACCTTTGACTTGTACTGCATGTCATTCAATTTCAAGTTCAATTCAATTAATGATTAAATTATATAATTTGTATAATAGTGTTATGCATGTTATTGCACATGCTAAACATTACTGTTAACATTCATACTATTATTCCTGACATTGTGAGCCAATATTATGACCTCCAAATGCATACTTTTCATTATGTTTGAGCTTTCTTAGATGTTTAAACCATAAAACTTTTGTTTGTTTGTTTTATCAATTTTTCAATTATTTAGATCAGTTTCCTTTGCTAACAACCAAACGTGTTTTCTGGAAAGGGATTTTGGAGGAGTTATTGTGGTTCATAAAGGTAAGTGGTTATTTCTTGCGGTGTTTTTTTGGTCATATTAGCATAAATATTAGAAATATGTTATGAGTAATAATGCATTTTTGTAATGTGTTCAGTTGGATTAATTTTTTTTATCTCTAGATTAAAATTTGTTCCATTTACAAATGATTAGGTTTGGTTTTTTTTTCTCAATCCTTTTATGAATTATATAAAGAATGCAAAAAATATCTACATATTCATGCATTGCAAGTGAAGTTAATTAAAGGAAAGTCTAATAGAAATGTTGTGTACTTTTCAAACTCTGGTGCAATAGTCAATATTTCTTCTTTATTTTACAGAGGATATAAAAGTCTACACACCCTTATTTAATTGCATTTTTTTAAATATATAAAGACATATGTTGGTTAATAACCACATGTCAGACTTATTACTTCTTTATTTTGATCTACCAATGAAAAAAATTCAGCTGAAAAATAAAAGTAATATCTAATAATTTAAAATATTTCAAATACAAAAAAAAATACAACACTCTGGTTGCAAATCTGGAAAATCAGGACTGTAGGTAAATAGCATACATCTGCTATCAATTAAAGTGATTCTGATTTGAAACCAGATAAAAGTCTACTGCTGTAGTGTTTGCTTAAATGTTCGGGCAATTCTACTAAGAGCCATGGGCCACAAAGAGCTGTCAAATAAACTGCGAGATTAAATTGTTGAAAGGTATAATATATAAGATATAAATTAATATCAAAGGCACTAAATGTACCATGGAATACTGTCAAAAGATCATCAATAAATAGAGAAAATTTGGCACCACAGGACCCTCTGACGTTGATGAGATGACTAAGAGAAGCCTGTCTGAGCAAGGCCAATAGATTAATTCAAAATGTGTATTGGTCTAATAAAACAATGGTTGATCATCCTAAAAGGAATGTTTGATCATTAAAGGAACATCATCCAAGGAACACTATACCGACAGTGAAGCATCATGCTTTGAGGCTGCTTCTCCTTAGCTGGCCAAGGGCACTTGCCAAGATAGATGGGAAAATGAATAGTTCCAAATACCAAGATATTTTGGCACAAACCTGCAAATAAAGAGGGATTTCACATTTCAACATGGCAAGGAACCAAAGCACACAAAATAAACAAAGACAATGGCAAATGACAAAAGGATAATCTTGGAAAGGCCCAGCAAGGGCCCACACCTTAAACCCCACCAACCCAAAATTTGGCAGTTTAAAAGAACCTTTTTGTTTTATTTTATTTTTTATTTTTTTGCAAAGGAACATGAGATAAATTCCACAGTCTAGATGTGTGAAGTTAATAAAGACTTTTTCACAATGACTTGAGCATTAGTTAGAAGGTGTCTTCAGACTTATGCAATCAGGTTTTTTTTTTTTATTTATTTAAAATGTCCCCAATTATTACATATATTTTTTCCCTGTAGTTTTGTTTGTTGAAATATTGCATTAAATATGTAACAAGTCTGACATTTATGTTTGTCTTTTTTATTTGAAAAACCTACACTTTCATAAGGGTCTGTAGACTTTTTGTCTACTGCATTGATAATATGAAAAATTATAAAATATTATAAAAAAAAAAAAAATTCAAAGCCAGTGTATGAGTACAAGTTTTTATTATTAGTATTTAACTTGAATATCCTTCAAGATTGTTCCAGAATCTAATACCTGTTCACATTCTTATAGTTGCACATTTGTATTATTTTTTGTCTGAGTGCACTTAGCAATGATGGCAAAAGGTATTTGCAAATGGTGATTTTAGTTTGCATAGGAAGTCTTCATGATCCATCATAGGTTTTGAGGTTGGAACTTTTGTACATGGCTGGAAATGGTGGTGAGGTGTAAAAAAAAAAAAAATTAACTATACCAATTTAACCATTAAACACACATTTGGGCTTAGAGAATACGAAAAATGAAGTCAATTTAGTCCTACTTTTGCATTAGATGACAGTTGCCAGTTCATTGTCTGTAATATTTTCTAAAAGAAGGTATGAGCTTTAGCCTAATATTAACAAACCCACAAAGCAAACACTCAGCTGCTATTGTTTGGTTTTTCTATAGGTTCATTCTGCATGAACGGCTGAAATGGTGCTTGAATAGCATGCGCTAATCAAACTGGTTAACTTGAAAAATGCAATGTTAACATCTACATGCATGAGTTACCAATAGATGGCAGCAATCTGACACAGATCTTTCTTGTAGGGGTCGACAAATGCAAAAGAGCTTTCAGAGAAAGGTGTGAAGATTTGGGATGCAAACGGCTCAAGGGAGTTTCTGGACAAGAATGGATTCACCGAGCGTGAGGAAGGAGACTTGGGCCCTGTGTACGGCTTTCAGTGGAGACACTTTGGAGCAGAGTACAAAGACATGCATACAGGTGGGTATGCTGTCTATAATAAAAGTATTTTAGAACAGGCATAACATTATGACCACCTGCTTAATATTGTGTTGGGCCCCCTTTTGCTGCAAAAACAGTCCTGACTCATCGAGTATTAACAGCATTAACTTCCTCAGCGATTTGAGCTACAGGAGCTCATCTTTTGGATCAGACCACATGGACCAGCCTTCGCTAAACCACCTGCCTCAGGGAGCTTTGGCCTTCCATGACCCTGTTGGTTCATTACTGTTCCTTCCTTGGACCACTTTTTATAGATACAGACCACTACAGACCAGTAACATCCCCCAAGAGCTGCAGTTTTGGAGATACTCTGACCCAGTCATCTAGACATCACAATTTGGCCCTTGTCAAACTCAAATCCTTACGATTGCCCATTTTTCCTGCTTTTATCACATCTTTGTGAAAATTCACATTATTCACATATTTGTGGAAAAAAATCCACTGTAAAAGATTAATCTAGAGAATGCCAACAAAAATGCATATTAATATTACTCATAACTTTGTCATATTTCAAAAAATCAAGAAATAACCACTTACCTTTATGAACCACAATAACTCCTCCAAAATCCCTTTCCAGAAAACATGTTTGGTTGTTAGCAACTTTGAGGAAAAAATGTTCACTTGTCATAATGTTATAATGTTATGCCTGGTGGGTGTAAAAAACGTCTACAGTATCAATCACTTGAACTGACTTAAGCACAAGTATGGCCAGAGAAATAATTAGTTCACAAGTGGAAAAAAACATGATCATATTGTATTTTATCTGTAAATACATACAATATTTGGATCATGCATTATTTGGGATAGAAAGGGCCGAATATATCTTTGCAGTTGTATAGTGATTTCAGCAGATAAATAAATATTAAATGTATTAACATTTGTTGGGAAGATTATTTACTGATTTGTTTTGGTGATGCCAACATATAGGCATAACATCTTGATTTGATAAAAGTCCTAGAACTGAATAAAAAGTGATTAATCGGAGTGTAAAACAGGAAGTACTTTAACTTCTACTTATGTTGTAGTCAATACTAAGTCTGACTCATGTTTCCAGATTACTCTGGGCAAGGTGTTGACCAGTTGCAGAAAGTCATCGACACCATCAAATCCAATCCTGAGGACAGGAGAATCATCATGTGTGCTTGGAATCCTAAAGGTACAGATTTTGAGCCTATATAGTATCTCATGTGTGGTATATAAGTTCCTATGAAGTCATTAACAAAATTCAACCTGTTCAACCTGTGCGTTTGCTTTATGGGATCTTGGTGGAGATTCTAAAATCCAAAGAAAATTTTGTATGGAAGAAGTGGTTCAGCATGTTTTCAATAAATACATCGTTCAACCCAAGCAACCTAGGTACTTTTTTTTTTTTTTTGCCTTAAGACCTTGGTGGATTAAAAAAAATATATGTATATGCAGACGTTTATTAAGTTGCTCTCTAGGCAGTATACACTGCATTTTCTTTCTCACTACTAGACAACCATTTTCACAGTAGCTCTGTGACATAAGACTTGTCTGCACATGGAGTGCTTTGAATTCTTTAATGCAGGGAAACTTGCTTTGATTCAACTTTCCATAAGAGCAAAGTCATATATTTTCAAGAACACATCCTGTATCAAAGGCAGCATTTATTCTTTTCACATACGAGTTTTCTACACAGCGATTTAAAGAATGCTGGAGTTCATATTTTGAAGGCCAGTCAACATTTCATTTCAACATTCAAAAAACAAAAAAAAAAGTGATTTCTGTTCCTCTTTTCAGATCTGCCCTTGATGGCTCTTCCACCCTGTCATGCTTTGTGCCAGTTTTACGTCTCAGATGGTGAGCTGTCATGTCAGTTATACCAACGTTCAGGAGACATCGGACTGGGTGTCCCCTTCAACATTGCCAGCTATGCCCTACTTACGTACATGATCGCCCATATCACAGGACTCAAGGTATTAACACACACTAATTATACAGTAAAAGATGTCCTTAAAGATTATATCTGAGTATTTAATAAAAGCCCAATGATTAGCATTTTAGTTTTACTTTTGAAAACAGAACTTTTACTGATTATTGATGAGTTCTGTCAACGTATAACAATAACCATTATTCAAACCGTCAAGGAAGCCATAATTCTTACTAAAAGAATTATGGTTGGTTATAAACTATACAAAAAATGTCAAATATTTTAGGAGTTTTATTTCAGGCTATTGTGTTACTCTCATGTTAAGTCTGAATCCTTTCAGTTGGTTCAGTTGCTCATTTGTGCAGGTTAAACTGCACCATCTTCATTGATTCCACTGTTGTAGACTAATAAATACTGCCTCATTGCTGTTCCTCTAGTGTGTATTATGCATTGTTTTTATTATCTTTCCCTGATCCTATTCAGCCTGGTGATTTTGTACACACTCTTGGTGATGCCCACATCTACCTGAACCACATTGAGCCTCTAAAAGTGCAGGTGAGGTGGATATTATATTTAGTATGTGAATATAATTACATATAATGTGTGCACAACCAGCATGTGAATTAGTTTTTATTGTTTTTTTTTTCCCCTTCCACCTCAATAGCTTCAAAGGGAACCACGTCCTTTCCCCAAACTGAAGATTCTTCGCAACGTGGAACGTGTCGATGATTTCAGAGCTGAGGATTTTGAGATATGTGGCTATGATCCATACCCCACAATCAAGATGCAGATGGCAGTTTGAACATAGCCTCTGGGTCCATGTAAACACACATTCCTTTGTATGTCTAATTTTCTGTTTGACTCGTCCTATTGTTTTGAAGATGTGTATATATTTGTGTTCATGTAAAATATTTGGTGAATGGTTTTAATGTAAAATTTCAAATAAACACTCCTAAAACTCATAAGTGTACCATTTTCATTTTAATATCACTGAATTTAATGCTTCAGTATGAAAGTGTGAAACAGGCAGAGTAAACAGGATTCGATTGCAGTTTATAGTGTCACTGATTTATAAGTAGAAAATAATTTTTATTTTTTATTGAAATCCTTTGCAAGATTTAATTGCACATGTTTTTGCAATGGTCACATAATCAACAGAAAGTATAAATCCCATCCCAACCTTTCATTGTTGATTTCAAGAAAAGATTATTATTTTTTTGTTTAATCAGCAGGGAGTTCCTCAGAATATTGGTGTATCTGCCCCCAGAATGCATCTCCACACCTCTCCACGAGGAAACTGATATTTCTGCACTGATGCCTCCAAAATCTCACAGGAGAATCCAGGATCCTAATAGGACCCAAAGCAGCCATAAGAAACTCGATTAGAATGTTAAAAACCTCTGAGTAAAATCGGTGAACTACCCATTTAAATCTGAATCACACATGCGTTTTGCTAATCACAAATGAATGTCCATCTGTTGTGCAGAACAATTTTAAAGATGCTTTTGCAAACATGAAGTGGATGAACTGTCACAAGCCTTCTGTTTTATAGTGTGTAAACTTGACTCACCTTAGGAGGAATGTAGTGTGCGTTTCTGATTACGGTAGGACTTTGGAAATGCTCGTGAAGATGGTCCACATATTCGCACATCCTTTGGTACAGAACAGGAAGCGAATGAAAAACCGAACCCCACACTACAGTATAATAGGTTTATTAATGGTGGTGTATGTTTCAGTTTAAACTGATATTTCCCAAATACTCTGGGTTTACTACTAGAGTGCACAGTAAATGTTCAATATTACATTCTGGTCCATAAATATTAGGACAAACAATTTCGGGTCATTTTGAAGCATCTATTTCAGTTGTATGGTCTTCCAGGCCTAAAGTTCTGTAAAGTATTCCGCGTTTTTTAAGATTTGACCACTACTTGATTTTTTTTGAATGGCAACCAAATGCAAATTCAACACCTGAACTTTTATCTCCTTCATTATGACTTAATTTGGCGGTAATTTGACAAACTAATGACCGACCTGGCCACAAATCTAAATGTTTTTGTTGCCATTAGGATTTCAATTCAATTCAATTCAATTCATTTTATTTGTATAGCGCTTTTAACAATGAACATTGTCTCAAAGCAGCTTTACACAGATAATGTGGTGATTAAACATAAATATGATTTCTACAATGTCCCGTTTCTACTGATATACATTAAATCAATACATTCTAACAACTATAGTTAAGGTATGTTAAAGTAGCTTCCAGTCTACCCAATTAATCAAATGTACACTAACCTCCAATTAAAAAGAACTAAATAGTAGCCTAATTTTATATGAAAACTGCACAATTTTTAATTGCGTGGTATGCACTCTGCGTATCTTACACCCACATAAAGGTCTATACGTTTACATCATTTATCTACTCATCTGCTCACCTGTTGTCCAAGCTGGCGGACACTGAAATATAGTCAAACAGAATGAGATGCTGGACAAGCTCGCAAAGACCCACTCCGCCAGCATGAGGACACACCGGAACTGGAAAAAAAAATTCACACAAAACCCTGTGGATTTATTAAAAGCTCAAACAAGCAAACAATCCAAAACATTAAAAAGAGATCTCACCTTTAAACTTGGCAGCCATTAACATGATGGCGAGGTTTTCGTTGACGCTGCCCACCCTACAGCTGTCGATCTGAACAAACTGCAGCGCAGACGCTTGCAGGAACTGCTTAAACATCACCCTGTTATGGCACTATCACAAAAATAATACACAGTTACTCACACATTCAACCTCTCACACAAAGTACAAGCATTGAATCAAACACACCAACCTGTTCTCCAGTGGCAACTCCAATACCCAAAGGTGCAAGAGCCTGAAACACAGATATATCATTGATAACTCTCTGTAGATCTGAGGCTATATAAAGAATAGGGTTCGAATCGATAAATGACACTTTCTCATTGCTATTCCCACACATGCTGACACTTATTGATTACCTTTGAGATGGCAGCATGCCCAAGGATGTCATCCGGAGAGGTGGGTTCTTCAATCCACAGTGGACGGAACTCTGCTAGCCTGCTTACCCAAGAAATGGCCTCACTGACATCCCATCGTTGGTTGGCGTCAATCATCTAACAATAGTAAGGACACAAGTCACTGAACTGTTTCAAATTTCAGGATCTTTTTTAGAGATATAGGTCTTGTAGGTGCAGGAGAAGTTTTTTTTGTCAAGCTGAACAAACCATATAATCTGACTTCTTATAAATGAGTAAATGATTGTGAATGCTGAATCATATCACACGTACACTCTTCTGAATCCAGTGAAAAAGCAAGGCCAGTTCCTTTGTTTCTGCTATACACTGAAGCTATTTGCATTGGGGATTTAATCACGACAAATACGTCTAGATTTTATAAAAACAACACTAAGAAAATATCACGTTTCGTTTGAATTCAACTATTTTTCAAGTGATCACACATACTTAGTTGAAACCCTGACTTGTGAAGACTGCATTTTTCATTTCTTTTTGCAGAAATGGATAGACCAACGCCGTTTACGGGATAAAGCGATCCAAACTCAGCTAAGAAAAGGCGTCAGTATCTCGTCTTGGACATTAGTTTTATATATAGTATTACATAATGAATGAAACAAAAAATGTTTCAACTCTGTTACACTGACAAGCAAAACATCCCTGTTTTAAAGAATTGAAGAATTGAGGTTCAAAGATGTGCTCTATTCATGGTTTTCTTTTCCTAAGAAGAAATTTTTTTTTTTACCTTTCCCATCATGTTGCATGAAAATTCTATTTATTTAACATTCTGTCTTAATAATTACGTGCATCTAATTAAAAACCTTTAGCCAATGTTAATAAACTTTATTTCGGCTTCTCCCGTTAGGGGTCGCCACAGCGGATCCTCCGCACGGTTGATTTGGCACATGTTTTTACGCTGGATGCCCTTCCTAACGCAACCCTCCACAATTTATCCGGTCTTAGGACCGGCACTGAAAGTGGCTGGGGTTGGTTCCCTGACTGGGGATCGAACCCGGGCCGCAGCGGTGAGAGCACCGCATCCTAACCACTAGACCACCAGGGAGCCTTTAGCCAAGTCTAATGCTTCTGCAAATTTAGCATAGGAATCTGATGTTTCTAATTCACAAGAAAATCCCCCCATTTATTTCTTTTACTTCTATAGCACTGAAAGCACATGCAAATCCCTGCATTATTACTATAATAAAACACCAAAGTGGATATTTGAGCAGATGCTGGTGCAGTCTGAACGAAGATTTGGCCACTTCTAAATGGCTAATACATTTTTTTTGTGGAAAACCTGAAGATTATACGATATGAATTACAATACACAAAGTATGCAATATAAATGACATATTAAAATACAATAATAATAATATCTAGTTTAGAATGTTGGAAATTACCAGCAGATTTTCTGGGCCGATCATGTTCCGAATGAGCTTGCATCTGCGAATGTCATCCTGCAAGTCGGCCCCTACTTTCACTTTAAACCTGGTCCATCCTTCGCCTAGTGCAGTAGAACACAGCTACACACATACACAGTGTTAATTAACCTGTCTACATATGCATCCTTGCATTTTTTATCCTGCAGCATCTCTCATTAGTGCATGATCAAAACACACACCTGGGTGAGCTGTTCGTCTGAATATCCTAGCCAGGCACAAGATGTGGTGTAGGCTGGATAGCCTTCCTTCAGCATCTGGTCCTCTACAAGGATCAAAGGTGTCATCATGTCATTATTAATGTAACTTGCTGATATGGTTGTATGGTATGGTCTGCATGGCAAAGACCTCGCTTTGTGACTGCTTAATCCCGATTGAGTGCACACACAGTTTAAGCCACTATCCACACTTCATACTAGGTGATAAGATATTCCAGGCAAAACAATAATTGGAAAATGTGCCGATAATAATTGTGTACACTAAAATATGTTCATCTCGTTGGCTGCTCATGCAAGGAATCTCTTTATTTAAACAAGCACGATTCTGTACAACACTGGAGCATTAAATTGACTGAAGAAACAATGCCCAAAAAATGCTGCAGTCCATTTCACTCTAAAAACATGACAAACATATTGAAATAGCTGAACCATTTTGCAACAACTAGTCTGACAACCAAAAAATAAAATCATAGGTCAGCTATATTTTCATCTCAGGTTACAATGATCTTTTCATCTTAGTCATAAAACCTTTAAAATATTATGTTTTACATTGCAAATGTGAACCTAATGCTTGCAATGCCTACAATTTCAATATAAATGGGAGCTCCAGGTAGGTGGTAAAGGATTGAAACACAATCTGACGCCATGTTTGTTTCTATCAAATTACGCGTGTATGTGATAACCAGCATCCACTAAATATCTGTGAGATCCAAACCTCAGAACAAGAGATTCCTACCTCTCTGCTGCTTTCCCTTGTTGGCTTTTTCCAGGATATCTATTTCCAGATAGATAGAGAGAGAGAGAAAGCTTTATAAGCCAAAAATGTTCTGGGTAAATATCATTTAATAATAATGACCTCACCTAATGCTTCCTGCTCGGTGAGCGCATCAGTGATGTAAGTGAAATCTATACAGCGGATGAGCTGTCGTGGGTCCTGTGAAAACACACACATACTCCCAATCAAATCCCTCTTGACCTTGTCACAGTATCTAATACAGTCAAACAAACAAGGCACACTTTTTGATGTATATACTAGATACCGAAGTTAGAGTGTCATATGATCTTACCATGTCCACGAGGAGCTTCCAAAGGGGCTGTATAAAAAAAAAAACCATTATGTGTATGTAACATAAAATCTAGAAAAAAATCTAGAGGTTACAGATATTTAAACTTATATTAAGATAAATGTAATTGTCTCAATGATCTTAAAGAAAGATTACAAAAAAACGTCATGGTATCATTCTGGCATAAAACTGCAGTAGATAAAAATGTATTTAAAAAAAAAAAGAAAATGATGCATGAACTGAAATTGTTTACCTTTCCCTCTGCACGTGCCCACATATCCCAGACAGCATTGAGGATGGCGGCCGTTGCCAGCTGAATGACTCCCTTCTCTGGACCAATCTGGCACAAAGTAAAGTCAGTATCGGTGGGTCGGACTTTAAACTTGAACTCACATGCTCGGCTACTTACCCATCTCATCTGTCCATCATTTGCCAGGAGTCTGTAGAATCCTCTAAAGTCACTCACAATCTCCTCCAGTGTTTTTCCAACCACCACAGTTGACAAGGTCTCTACTGCACACACAACTACACAGAGACATGAGAATATACATAATAATATATGATGTTCACATGAATTCGGAGTAACAAACATTATCCATGTTTAATGTTTGTGACATTTACATTTAGAGCTTAAATTATGAGTAATTTTTATGCACATTCTCCCCATGCTCTCTAATTACTTTCAACCTCCCAAACATGAAAGGTGTGTATGGTGGCCTGCAATGAACTGGCATCTCATTTGTGGTGTGCTCCCACCATAATCATAAACAGGTTCATGAAAAATGGTTTTACTGGTTACAATAGGCATTGTACTGATATGAATGGAAACTGTAATGGTCCCAAATGGTCCCAAAACCACAGGAAGTTCTATGATGGTTTCTAATGGTGTTTTCTTCCAGCAGGGATCACACACTAACACTGATCAGGCATAACATTATGACCACCTGCCTCATATTGTGTTGGTTGCAAAAAAGAGTCCCGAGTCGTTGGACATTACATACAGCATTAAATTCTTCAGAGTTTTTGAGATACAGGAGCTCTTCACGTGCATCAGTGAGTCTCGGCCACCCATGACCATGTCTCCGGTTCACCACTGTTCCTTCCTTGGATCACTTTTGATAGATACTGAGCACTGCAGACATGAAGACACCTGACAAGAGCTGCAGCTTCGTCTATTTGTCCATGGTCAAACTCGCTCAAATACTTACGCTTGCCCATTTTTCCTGCCTCGAACACATTAACTTTGAGGACGAAATGTTCACTCGCTGCCTAATATATCCCATGATTCAGTGTTATTCAGTCACCGGTCTTTATGTCATAATGTTATGCCTAGTCGGTGTATGTACATACATATATATTTTTATTTGACATGAGTTGCCTACAGTATAATCCAAAATATTTTATATGCTTTTTGCTACCACGTGGGGGCGCCTTCTAACAGCCCAAACCAAAAGCTACAGAAACAGGAAGCAGGAAGCTGTTTTCCACAATATCCCAAGCTTTAATAAATACAATAAAGGCAGGTATAATATTGCTAAAGCTCACCGATTTCAGTGCCTCTTCCCACCGTGAAGGTCAAACCAAATCCTTTCAGACTAGTATCTGTATCGAGGACTACATAAGCTGTAGAGTAGTCCGGGTCGGTGTGCTGAAGAGGGTCACATGACACAAAGCATAACCAGTCCAAAAGATTATCAGTGTATTGGAAACAGTGGGAAACCGATCTCAACTCGAAAAAAACCACGTGTATATTAATGCATCTCTCAATGTTTAGCAGAAGTGGTTAAGTAGTTATGTCGTGTAAAACCTGCAAACGTGACACACGGTTGTGGTTATATACGCACCATAGCGTCTGACCCATGCTGCTCCAGAGACGTGGGGAATCTCACGTCACTTACTGTCACCTTTGTGATTTTTGCTTGCAACATTTTCAACGTCGTTTCAGTTTGAACTCCTTTGGGGAACCAGGTGAACTTGGAGCTCATATCCCGCCCCTTCTGGGCGATGATTGGCTGGACTTTAGACGTCTGGAACACTGGATGGATGCACATGACTATATTGTTGAGCTTTCTCCCTTTGTAAAACTCTTAACTCAGCAGTTTTGCCTGCTATCAACTCATCACTGGATTCAAAACAAGAAAAACACAATGTACTTCACACTAAACTACAACAACAGTGAAACAATGATGATTCCTGCTGAAAATAACGTTAGATCACAGAAATTCTAATGGTTTCCACTAAAACAACTATTACAAACCATCATCTGTTAACCATTAAAAGTCATAATAAATGGTTTCCCGAAAGAAAAAAATACATACTTGGAATGTTCAATGATATGATGCCCTAATGGGCTCTACCCGTGTTGTAGATATGAGATTTGCAGTAGATATGTGATTTTCAAGTTGGTGTTCTATTGGTCCTTAATGGTATCCATTAGATATAGCATGTCCCCAATCAAATCTGACATGTCCAGATTCTCTATTGCATGTTTTTTGAATCATACCTGTATAAGATGTTTCCTCCATTTTTTAGCACATCCCTGCTAAATGATTATTTTATTGGTTTTAATTGGAGTTAATGAAAACTCTACTGGTCCTTGTGGGTCTCTAGTAATTTGTTATTTTATATAGATGCTATGTTTTGCTATGCTGGAAACCATGTGTATATTTGGCAACTATTAGATGGCATGTTTGCATTTACTAGACAGCAATGTTTTTGCAAGGTTTTTTGATAATCAAAAAATGAATTATTA
Organism: Silurus meridionalis; assembly: GCF_014805685.1. NCBI lineage: Eukaryota > Metazoa > Chordata > Actinopteri > Siluriformes > Siluridae > Silurus > Silurus meridionalis. The sequence goes on from NC_060889.1 coordinate 10,999,744, forward strand.
ATGTATACAATCCAACAATGTAATTGAAACCATTGGGTATAGTTTTAATGCTTAAGAGCTGATGGTTTGTATTGGTATTAATAGAGTTTTTTAATGTTTTTGAAAAATATGTATGTATGTATATGTATGTATGTATGTATGTATGTATGTATGTATGTATGTATGTATGTGTGTATAAATGTATGTATGTATGAATGTATGTATGAATGTATGTATGTATGTGTGTGTGTATGTATGTATGTATGTATGTATGTATGTATGTATGTATGTATGTATGTGTTTGTGTATGTATGTATGTATGTATGTGTGTATGAATGTATGTATGTATGAATGTATGTATGTATGTATGTATGAACGTGTGTATGTATGTACGTATGTACGTATGTATGCATCTATGTATGTATGTACACATTTCAAATTTGTTGAAATAATTGTGTCAGCGCAGGAAAAACACTAATATATGCAAGAAGGCATTATTGTGCTGAACTAAACCTTTTTTTACCACATAATAAAATATAAATCAAAGGCTGGAATAAATATATCAACAGGCATTAATTTACCTGTTAATTAATTTATTAATTTTTCTTAGTCAACTAATTTGATTGGACCAGCAGAATTCTTAGAGTGATTATATTGCTTATATTTAGTATGAGCACACCAAGATATTTTACTCTTTGTATCACCCTTTTGTCTGCATTTGCCATGTAAAATTCCAATATTATATATATATATTTTTCATGAATACTACCTATGACTTAAAATATGAAAAAAATGAAAAGCCACAGACCAAAAAGAAACAAATTATTCAGCCATATTGTGTCCAAAATATCAGTAACTGTATATCAATTTCTCATTTAAAAGACTGTACAAAACTAATATCCTGACACAATTATATTATAGTTATTATAATGAATAATGGCATGGCTGTCCTGCTGATATTAAGTATAACTGCACTGTTGTGAGTGCAATATTGTTTAAGTAATTGCTTTATCTATGTCAGGATTGTAGTTAATTTGACCCCTACACCAGGAACACTGGGTTTGAAGGCCATTTTTTCACAGCTTTCACACACACACACACACACACACACACACACACACACACACACACACACACACACACACACACACACACACATTTACACATTCATGTATTGGATTTCAGCTGGAACTGAATGCTGGAAGTAAAATATTAATCAGATGACAATTTAACAAATGTCAAACGATCAAACCGAAAAGTTTTCCAACTCCTCTACTGTTTGTGCACTTTATTTTATTATATATTTTTATTGATTAAATGCACGTTCTGCCGATTAAAAACCAAACACTGAAATATAAAATATCAATACGTATTCAGACCCTTGGCTGAAGAAATCTACATTGACCTCAAGCATATCCTGTTTAATTTCATCGTCTTGGGATATCTCCAAAATGTGATTGGTTTCAAATTTATTTAATTACATATTATTTAGAAGGTGCCACAAGCCACAATTTGTGTCAGACCGCCTTTTCAAAGACTTATATGACCAAATTGGTTGTGAGGATGTTCCATAGATGGAAACGAACCCCTTTCGAAGGCTGTGAATGCTGCCTTCGAGAGAGACTCAAAGCACTTTTGTACTTCGCTCTGGACAAGGGCGTCTGCTAAATGCCACAAATGTAAATGTAAATGCTGCCAGGAGGTGACACAGTAGGCTCAATTATTGTGAAATGATAGAAGCTGTACCTGCAAGAACTGTTTTCAGACCTGTGCTAAATGACCCTTGCTCTGGTAGGTGACCATAAAAACAGCCTCAGAAGTCCTCTGCAGAGAAGGGAGAACCTGCCATTTTAGAAATATTACTTCAATCAGGCCTTTAAGGTAGTCAGAGTACATGAGGAAGTCACTTCTCTATATGGACTTTAACTACTATTTCTAGCAAAAAAAAACAAAAACAAATATTCTTCATCAACTGACAAATCCCTTCCATATGATTAATCATGTTAAAGGCAGAATGATGCTGTGGGGTGACTTCCCAGTGCCCTGCAGGGTGACTGGACAGAATTGTGAAAAACATGATCCTTGAAGAAAATCTACTCCAGAGCACAGATGACATCAGACTGTAATGAAAGTTAACCTTTCAGTGTGACAGGGACTCAAAGCCAATTTTGCATTGTTATCATGAGTTTTGTTTACTGATTAATTGCTAAAATAATCAAGGCCATTTCAAATCACTGCTTTTTCAATATTTTGCTTCCTTTTATAAAGAATATCTATTTGCTCAATATTTTTTACATCCAGGTGAGAAGGTTCCCTAAATATACAACAGTTTTTTATTAAAAAGGAGGTTTGTATTTTGTACATGTTTTCCAGTCTTTAGTAATGAATATACTGAAAAACAAGTCAATAGTTTTGCTGCCCGCCTGTGAGAACCTGCGTTCTCATTACCACACTTACAGCTTCCTTAATATTGTCTGTTGTACACATTGACCACCGCAGCATGTGGATGATTGCAAGTAGTACACTCTGAATAGTTGTTTTGAAGAGTGTTCGTCATACCTAAAAAAAACAAAATGAACCAAATAATGAATAGGAAGTGGTCTTACAGATTCAAAACAAATGCTGATATAAGTGATTAGATTAGTACTTTAGTTACTTTTGATTAAAAAAAACTTAGCCACACTGAGTATTTTTTATACACTTTCTACAGTTTATATTGGTACACCAATGTGCAACAGACAGTGGTAGTCAGTATATGTATTGGAAAACCTGGAAGCACCTAATGAACCAAAATAAATGGGGAAATTTATTAATGTAGACAGAAGGAGATTTTCTAAGGATCCATTTCACCGCAAAACACACACACACACACACACACACACACACACACACACACACACACACACATGCACATGCAGATGATAGCATCTTTGAAGAATTACCAACATTCCCACAGACAATACAGGACACAACGGTAGGTGGTGTGTGGTTAAATTTCAGTCTACCACCATTTTCAGCATCCCATCCAGCACCACATAACACTAATACACCATTTTAGAGCTGAAAGTGTATTGTCTGAAAGCTTTCACTTCTTGCTGCTACTATATTCTAATAAAAGATTTTATATATATATATATATATATATATATATATATATATATATATATATATATATATATATATATATACATGTACATACATGTACATATATATACTGTATATATATATATATATATATATATATATATATATATATATATATATATATAGAGAGAGAGAGAGAGAGAGAGAGAGAGAGAGAGAGACATCGGACACTGGAAGACTGAAAGAAGGTGTTGTGGATGGATAAGTCCAAGTTTGTGGTCATTGTATCAAACAGAAGAACATTTGTAAGATGCTGAACAATTGATTTATAAATTATATAATACCTTCATTCAAGCATGGTGGAGGCAGCAGGATGGTCTGGGGGTGCTTTGGAGGTGGTAAAATAGCAGATTTGTACAGAGTGGACGTAATCTTGGGGAAGGAAAGCTAGATTTTGCAACGCCATGCCCTACACTGGGGACAGCACTTGACTGGTGCCAATTTTATCCTACAACAGGATTATGACACGCCTCCAAAATGTGTCAGCAATATTTGAACAATAAACTGGAATTCTGATTTTTTATTTTTTTTTAATGAAGGCAAAGTTTAAAGAAAACATTCATAATTTCATTCAAAATCATTCTTTTTAACTCTATGTTTGTTTGTTTTTTGGGGTTTTTTTAGGACACAAAAAAAGAAAACTATCAAATTTAAATAAAAATGTTTTACACAATTTAGCTGATCATCAGGATAGACTTCAATTTCACAATAATAACGTCTTGCTTTGTTTGTTTTGTCTCCTGTAGCCTACCAACTGGTGATGATGTCAGAGTGCATCATTGGAACAAAGGATGAAGTGCTCATATTCCAGTATTATGATCACAAGACATAAAGTGATCAATAATTTATATTTCTTTGTGCATGCTCACTTCAAACCAACAACATGCATAATTTAGAATTACTACGCACAGAATACAATTTCCACTCAGTTTGTTCAGGTTTTTCACAATATCAATTTTAGTATTAGTAAAAAAAAAAAATAGTCATAGTCAAAATAGTCATTCTATTTCTATTCAAAAGTTAAGAAATGAAGCAAGAAAATAAGTAGATAACCTTTCTGTGTTGGCTGTGGTTCATGTAGGATTGATCATTTCTTGGCCTCCAGCAGTGGCAAGCCACAAAAGAAGATGCCAGTGCTAAAGTTGAGTCATAGGGGGACTCAAGAGGAAGAGAAAGCGAGACGTGGGATCACCATTTTGTTTGGGATGAAAGCCAAAATGCCTGCAATTAGAAAAGTGCATATTGCACTTAATAAAGCATCCCTGCAATTACTTTTATTCAAACCATCTCTCCCTTTATATACCAAGGAATGCTCATATGTGACTTTTTACATACAAATTCTCTTTCTGTGTCTATACATCTCTGGAGAGAGTCTGTGACTGCTTACTATTGTATAACAGCTGTATTATTGCTCATGAAATAGCTCACATTCACGAAATTCTATCCAATCTAGTGCTGTAAACCATATCTGATCGTCTCTACTCTGTTTTTGAATCAAAAATTAATGAAGTAAATACAGACTTATCAGTTGCATGACAGACTCCGCCTGTTTACCGCTTCTCGGTTTGAGGTCGTCATGCCACTGGGATATTGATGGTGACTCCAGTATTAGATTTGGGCTATTTACCGGTGCGGTTTTATTTCGGGGAAGAGCAGCTCACACACTTCTCCAGGGAATTTACGCACAGCGAGATTCTAGATCAGGGATGTTAGAGAACACGATATGATACGGCATAATGTTTTGATAGATTTTGCGTACTCTTATCAGAGAAGTGGAATAGACTCTACGAAGCACAGTTGGCATTTTGCAGCTTTTGTTTATACTGATCCACTTTTATGCAAAATCTTTTCCCATTATTGATAGTAGGCCTCTCTAACGCATTTATTAGTGCAAAACGCTGGATGGCGCACGCGCGCTAAAGTCATTTGAGCTGCGTGGAACACAAAGATCGCTCCAAGAACTTTACCTGAAGTTCAGCAGCTCTTTAGACTAGTACGCAAGAATTAAGAATCACGTGGCAAATGACGTAAGAGAGGGTGATTCATTCACTAAAGTCTCAGCAAAAAAAAAAAGAGAGAGAGAGAGAGAGAGAGAGAAAGAAATCGTTTAGGAAGTTTGACAAATACACTCACATCCATCAATTCTGCTCAATCACTTCTCATTAAAAATCTTTGCATCCTGATTGATTTGATTTATTTCTATCTTTTGATATTTGGATTTAAATCTTTCATGTAGCCTACATCAATCGATCGATCAATCAATCAATTACGCAAGCGCACACGTTTTACTTATGATTAATAAAATCTGTCAAACCCACGTGTTTTCCTTTGCTGATAACAAGATCTAAGAAGTCGGATGAAACCAGAAGTACCCAGAACTACATGTGCTGATGATTCATTCATTACCTGGTCGTGCCAACGACCCCCCTTTCGCAAATGAATAAAAATAAATAAATACATAACAAAATCAATATTCATGTCAAAATATTATTCACTTGCGGTGTCAAATGAACTCTTCCTTTCTTTTTTTTTTCCACATGTACAGCCCAAGTGAAATCCATGACGAAGCAAGCGTGTCGGTCCTGGTGGACCAGGGGTGAGTGACGTAGACAGGGAGTGAAATAGGGCTCGCCACGCCACACGGCACAATAAAACACGCACCGCCGCCGTGTAAAGTTCCACAGACGATGGCGACTCGCGGTCTGCTCGGCGTGCAGACATCTGAGTAGCGCGTTCAGGACTAGATCATATATACTCTAGAAGCAGATCTAGATCTGGTGGGAGAGGACAGATATAATAATCAGAGAAGGGACAGACTTATTTGAATCACGCAGCCTCATCGGACTGCATCCCACTACTTGTCCTTGCGCATCTGTAGGTATGTGAAATCCAGAACAACTTCTATAGCTCGAATAATCTTAAAACCGAAATTAGACAGTGTATAGACACGTTTATAAAGATTCCACTTTTTGTTAATGTGTCTCGATGAGGTTGGGGATTTATGGAGCACCTGCTGCGCTTTGCAACTTATCCACAAGCTTTTTTTTTTTTTTGCATGAACACCTTTACACCACGTTAGGCAGTGAGATTAATGTCATCGTGTTGTCTGATTTCTTTTTTCCTTCTTTTCTTTTTATCTTCTTCTACAGGATGATGATGTCGGCGAGCAGGGGGACTTTATGCTTCCTCATCTATGCGCTCTTGGTGCAGTGCACTGCGTCCTCTCCGCTCAGGTAGGACAACACAGGGGACAGGGACATGGGAAGGGGTAGAAATAGGACAAAAGCAAGAAGGCAAAAAAAAAAAAAAAGGATTACTGAAAGAGTCAACATTAAGGTGATATGTGGCGAAAAAGAAAAAAATCTAGACGGCGCGTTTTGCTTTTGCCAGATGCGCATCCGGAATATGAAGCCATTAAAAGTACCACCATGGAAAGGGATTATTATTCCCTAATTTCTATATAAGAAGCTATGTGTATGGTAATATTTGTGCAAATAAAAATTATATTGTATATATTATTATAATGATTTTACTTGAATGCGTTTTATTGTTGCACTCAGATACCGAAAATTCTTATATGCGCCCTAATAAATTAAAAACCAATACGAGCTGTATAATAATGTATTGTATATTATTTCAATTTTCTATTAAAACAAATAATGAATATTAAAGCGCAACTGGCCTGTATGATCCAGTTCTTTCAGTTTATTATAGATCGAACACATTAATCTCTGTTTATCAGTTGTTTGTTTGTTTTTTATATATCTAGCAAGCATTTGTGGCAGTGAACGAAAAAACTATTTCTGGGAATCATCAGCATGCTGTACTATGTGTTTTTTTGCAGGCTGGAGTCTGCGGTGTATGATGAAGATGGCACTTCATTAGCAGACTTGGCCTTTGACTCAGAGCAGATCGCACTCAGAAGCTCCCCATCAGGGACGGATGATGTCTATGAGATCTTTTCTCCTCCAGAAAAACGGTGAGGCTACAAGACAGTTCTTGGATTATTCATCTGGTCCATAAGTATAGTATGTGTTCATCACATGCATGATGTATGTTTTTTGGAAAGAGCTTGGTTTTAAGTTTAGCCAGATGTGTGAAAGAGCTTGGTTTAAGTTTAGCCAGATGTGTGAAAGAGCTTGGTTAATTTTTGCAAAAGTGCAATTAAGTCGTTGTGGTCCAGCATGTCAATCCCGGCGTGCACGGTGTGTGACCATGTGTGTGTTTGGCGTTTTGTCTCCCCAGAACGGAAAGACATGCAGACGGGATGTTTAATAAAGCCTACAGACAAGCGCTGGGTCAGTTATCAGCTCGGAAATACCTGCATTCTCTGATGGCAAAACGCGTTGGGTAAGCACATCTCTCTCTCTCTCTCTCTCTCTCTCTCTCTCTCTCTCTCTCTCTTCTCATCTCTAATCCTGTACTTATTCACATGCAACTATTTGTTCTGTTGTAGTGTGATCTCTGTGGATGCTCAAACTCTTCATCCCACGTTTCAGTGTTTTATTTTTGTCTTTGTCCACATCAGTGGTCTGTCCAACAACAACAAAAAAAAAAGAAGCTGTGATAGACTAAAACTGAATAGAACAAAATGGAGAAAGGAGAGAAAAAAGATTCCAAAGCACGCATATTCATTCATTCATTCATTCATTCATTCATTCATGCATGCATGCATTCAGAGATAGAGAGATAGAGAGATAGAGAGATAGACAGAGAGAGAGAGTTTGATGCTTTGCTCCAAAGGCAGACTAATGGATATCTTTACCCCAACAAAAAAAAACAATAATGAAGCTTAATTGGTGAGAAATCGTGTTTTTCCCAGTCAAGAAAAATGGTTTTCACGTGTTCAAAAACAATTCTTGTGGGTTTTGCCTTTCAACAAACACACAAGAAGTGTTTAGTGTTCACACATAGACACAACAGACACTCCATCTATTGCATCCACGTTGTTAATAAATGAAGGTGTAGTTACTATTTTGTTGTTACTATTTAGTTTGGAAGTGTGTATTCGCTTCTGGGAGGCTAACATACTTTGTTTTGGGTCTCTCTCTCTCTCTCTCTCTCTCTCTCTCTCTCTCTCTCACTCTCTCTCAGAGGAGGCAGTGCTATGGATGAGACAGAAGCTCTGGCTAAGCGCCACTCAGACGGCGTGTTCACTGACAGCTACAGCCGCTACAGGAAGCAAATGGCCGTGCAGAAATATCTGGCCGCGGTCCTCGGCAAAAGGTACAGACAGAGAGTTAGAACCAAAGGACGACGATTCGCCTATTTTTAGTGCTTTCAAAGAAAAAAATAATAACACCCCCCCACAATCCCCCAACCGTACAGCCGCTTAATCCCCCCTGTTCTGTGCTGTCCCCGGGGTCAGTCAAGAGTGTTGAGATGAAGAGTGCGACTGCTGTTTCTTTTAAAGAAAAATGTACTTCATGTATGTTGAAATGAATATTTTGATATTGACACTGTTTTTTTTTTCTTTCTTTCTTTCTTTTTTTTTTCTTTTTTTTTTCTACTGAAGCACTTGAAAGCGCACAACACTACTTTGTGGACCAATCGTATAGTCTGACCAAATATATACTCTATATTTCCTTATTTATTTTTTAGACATGAACAAAAGTGTATGTGCACTTGGAGGGTTTGCTTCCAATATTTTGTCTTTAAAAAAAAAATTACATATATATATATATATATATATATATATATATATATATATATATATATATATATATATATATATATATATGAATATATATCAATTTACCATTATGAGTATGAGTAAATAAATTTTGTCTTAAAGACAATCATTGCACTGAATGTTACCTCTCTTTCTTTATTTGCTTGGAACTTTTCAATTAAGTGTGAAGTCTTCTTTATTTACAACAGCCCTGAAGACTTAGATTTGCACCAATTTCTACAAGGCATAGACTTTGGGGCGCTCCCGGATGGGGATGATTTTGAGGCATTTATGAGGAACTGGCTGAGGCAGTTCCCTTCCAGTCTCCTGGTGAGTGGCTTTGGGGCTCTGGTCCGTACCTTTGCCCTTTACGTTTTGGGAGAAAAAGGTGCCTCTCACTCTTCCTTCTTTCTCCCGTGATGTTCTCCTGCTCTGCCATCTAGACCTTATATTTCATAAGCCAGCTCCTTTCCTTTCTCACCTGTTCACACTCTATTTGATATGCACATTATTGTTCACACCATGGTATGTTTTTACTTCAGAAGATTGCTCCGTAAATTTCTCTTGGGTTCCTTTATGAATTAAACGTGACACACTCTCTAGAACGCAGTTGTAGAACAGTGGCCTTCTCCGATATGCATCTTTCTCTCAGCCGGCACACAACCTTTCCTATTTCTGTAAAGGCATCAGCTTATCTACCTTATATTTTCCATGCTGTTATTCTTGACCTCTCTCTTGAGAGTGGTAGCTTGTAAATGTGCATACTTGTTTATTAAAAGCGCACACTCCAGCTTTTATTTGTGTGTAGAATGTTTTTCATGAATTTGTAGTTAGATCTGGCATTTTTTTCCTACAGTTTTGTTTCTGTGTTTAAACTGCTATTTTTTTATATCCAGTTGCAAAAACACACTGGGCACCTTTAAAGTTACAGATTAAAATCTGTCCATTCTGACAAAAAACTGGCCCTGATAGCTGCTCGTGTTAATGCCAGATATCTGCATTTTCCATGATCACCTCTTTCTCTGTGTTCATGCTGTATGATTTTCAACTTCTGGGTACTAATAGACTTAATTAGGATTTCACAGCTATATTAGTCTGTGTTCAGTCTTAATTGTTTAAAGAGGACGTGTTTTCTCATTTTGTTCATGTATATTTTTATGTACAGTATACCACAAACTGAGAGGAAATTGAGTAAAATCTCAGAGGTGAAATAATTTTGGGAGGGGGAAGGCTCTGTTTAAAGCACACCTACTCAAAACTGCAGTGAATGTATGTGTGAAAGTGTAAGAGAGAGGGTGTGAGTGTGAAATCGATGTTTATTTAATTATGCATTCTCCTGCAGGCTTTGTGACGCAGGAGGGCAGCTTGCAGCTCGGGTGCCTTTGCTTCGACTTAAAAAATGGCCACCAATCTCAGATGGCACGTTAGTGGCCCTCCAATGCTGCACATCACCTGCTCACACTCTTTTCATTTCACTGGATCACATGACTTTCATTCAGTTGTCACCAGGCCATTTTTTTCTTGTTATTTTGTCTTAGCTTCCCTATGCATAGTGTGTGATCGATAGCCGAACAGAAATCATAGGACACCTCGCACTTCCAAAATTCATCCTGTGTTTAATGTCTGAGAGCGCCTGAAGCCTTACTTTAGATGAATCTTAAATAAACAGATCTATTTCTTGTGTAGATAAATAGTAGAGTATAAAAGAAAATGGGGACCACAAAAGGAATCACCAGTATAAATGTCAAGAAAATAAGGTGTTGTAAGAATTTGTATCAATAAATTTTTGTAAACAACAACACTTTGTCCAATCTTTGAAACTTTACCAATCAAAATCATGGACTAACAAGCAAAGACGTGAGAAAAATACCAACTTCAATCACACAATAAATCATGTGAAAAAAGGGCCCGTTTACATCACTTGGCATATGTTGCAACAGGAAGTACAGATTAAGCATGTCCAATGCTATAACTTATGCATGTATCGCATATGGATGGAATTTTCACACCTTTTCTTTAGGGATAAACATCTTACACATTATAAAACACACCCATAAGCAGTGTCAAATGAACATAAAGAAATAAACCTCTTCCTGAAGGTACAAAAAAAAAAGAAATATACCAAAAAGGTGAATAAAAGTAATCAAAACAGATTTGATCATCAACAATTAATGAAAAAAACAACCCCAAAAAAATATATTTCAAATATACATACAGTATATATGTACTCTCTCTCTCTCTCTCTCTCTCTCTCTCTCTCTCTCTCTCTCTCTATCTATCTATCTATCTATCTATCTATCTATCTATCTAGATATTAATATTGACTTTCTCAGGTGTTCAAATACTTATTTGCAGCTGTGTCATACAAATAAATTGTTTAAAAATCATATATTGTGATTTCTGGATTTTTTTTTTTTTTATAATGTCTCTCACAGTGGACATGCACCTGCGATGACAATTTCAGACCCCTCCATGATTTCTAAGTGGGAGAACTTGCAAAATAGCAGGGTGTTCAAATACTTATTTTCCTCACTGTATATATATATATATATATATATATGGACCACTCTTCTTTTGCAACTGCTCCAGGTTATTGAGATTTAAAGGATGCCATTTCCCAACTGCTGTTTTGAGATCTCTCTACAGGGGTTCTATGGGATTCAGATCTGGACTCATTGCTGGTCATTTCAGAACAGTGCTTTGTTTGGAACCATTTCTGAGTGCTTTTTGAACTGTGTTTCGGTTCATTGTCCTGCTGAAAGACCCATGACCTCTGGTAGAGACGCAGCTTTCTGACACTGGCCACTACGTTGCGCCCCAAAATTCTTTGGTAATCAACAGATTTCATGATACCGTTCACACAGTCAAGGCATCCAGTGCCAGAAGCACCAAAGCAACAGCAAAACATCTTTAAACCTCCACCATGTTTGACTGTAGAGGTTCTTGTTCTTTTCTTTGAAGGCATTATTTCTTTTTCTATAAGCAGTGCCATGATATCCCTCACCATAAAGCTTTAAATTTGTCTCATCTGTCCACAGTATGTTTTCCCAAAAGGATTGTGGTTTTGTCACATAAGTTTTGACAAACTCCAGTCTTGTTTTTTTATGCCTTTGGGTTTTCTACCATAGCGTAGCATAGCTTTCATTCAGATGGCGACGGACAGTGCAAACTGACACTGTTGTACCCTGTGTCTGCAGATCAACTTGAATTTGTTAAATAGTTAATTGGGGTTCTTTATCCACCATACGAACAACAACTTAGTTGTAATTTTTCATTGATTTTGCGCTTCCATCCACATCCAGGGAGGTTTGCGATGCCATGGGCTGTAAACCTCTTGATGATATTGCACACAGTGGTCATTAAGATCTCTGGAGATGGACTTGTAGCCTTGAGATATTCCATGTTTTTCCACAATTAATTTTTTTTAAATCCTCTCTTTACACACCATGTTCAGTGGGACACAACACAAACATTGAGTCAACTTTTCTCTATTTTAACTGGTTGAAAGTGTGATTACTAAATTGCCTACACCTTTTACTTGCCACAGGTGTGTCTAAATACAAATTACAGGAGCATCACATGCTTAAAAAGCAATTATTTAAAAATGTTTTGACAAGGTGCCATTGATTTTATCCAGGCAATTTTTGAGTTCTGTGTGAAATTTTATCAAGTTTGACTTTTCTTCTCTGTCATTTTTGTGTTGTTGCAGTGCAAATGAAATACCAAATATATATATGGTTGAATATCAAAACATTTGCAATTGGAACAATTTTTGGAGAGTGTTTCATTTTCTGACAGAAGTGCCAATATTTTTGCACGAGTGAATATAGTATATATACTGTATGTATTATAACTATATTTGTGTTTTAAGATGTGCCTGCTAGGAAGCCAAAATGAGGGAGGGATATAAAATACTGTGTTTTCTCTCATGGTAGTGACAGACCTCCCAAATAGTCCCTGATTAGATATAGTTACTGTAAACTGCCCCTATATTCATTTTATTAAAACGAATGAAGAAGTATTGCCAAACTGTATATTTAGTAGGGTTTGCAAATTAAGCTCAAATGAAAACAATAATCCAGTGAATATCAAAAACAAACCTGAATTATCTCAATATTTTTCTGTTGATCTACCTGTCTAGCTGTATATCAATCTGTTTCTATCTATTATAATTAAATTTGAAAATAATATGTGACATAGCCATCAGCATAAATTCTGACTGGTATGTGTGTCCACATGTATGCATGTGTGTAAGTGAGAGAAGAAAAAATAAAAGAGAGGTGGAGAAGAGGAGGTGTGTTATCCTGCACGTACAGTTCTTCAGGTGTAAAGACCCTAGGAGTTCAGGAGAACCTTTTAGTGTCTGTCAGAGTCTATTAAGGTTATAACCACTCATATCACTGCATCACAGTGGGGAGAACACGTTGAACTTCACAGACCAACAAAAACACACTCACACATACGAAAGAAAAAAATATGTACTTCTTCCCATATTTATATTCTATATGAAATCATGGAATCTAGCTTTTTAATAAAGTACACAATCAGCCAACATTGATTTTGGCATTGACTGATCTTTACATTTATGTGTATGTTCTTTGTAAATTAGCAATGATTAGTAGAAGTTTTCACACCATAGCAGTCGTTTCACACAGACATGCAGACACACACACAAACACACACACACACACACACACACACACACACACACACACACACACACACACACACACACACACATACACACAACCAATGAAACTCAATCAGCCCCGTTGCCAGGTAACGGCTCTCAGAAGGACACTGTGTCTCTGGGTGTGGCAGTGATGGACGATGCTCTCATGACCTGATTGGATCGAGCCATATGAAAATTATCCCAAAAAGAACCATACGAGATGAGCATTTATGTGATACGCTTTGTGCTTCCTTCCTTTTTCTTCAGGATTCAGGATTTCTTTTTAACACACAAAATCAACCAGGTCTTTAAACATGTTTGCTTTTGCATATTTATTTATGCATGACTAGTTTGTGCAAAAGAAAATAAAGTTGCAAATGTTAAACATGCATCAAGCTGCATGCAGGTTACTAATGATTTCAAATAACTAAGCTGCAGCAAAACAAGTAGCTAGAAACATTATAAGCAACTAGGAAACATTAGCTAACAGCGTAATTTTGCCAAAATGAAGAAAACCATGATTGTTTGCGCAAAAAGAAAAAAATTGACTAGCCATGCTTTCTTTTCTAGAAGAATGGAATCCTCTTAAACTTTAGTGCAATCTTTAATTCTTCCCATGAGTCATTAGACATGCACACCAACATATGCCCTGCATTAATTAGAGATATTGAACTGGGTTCAGGAAGGAACCCACACACACAATTTATTTAAAAAATACTTTATATGCTTAAGGAGGTTCTAACATCATTGTTAGTGAGAATTTATAAATGAATATGCTACCATATAAAACAGACAGGACATACCATGGTACAGAAGGTGGTGTTATGGTCAACAGTTTATTGTCTATGTCACAGTAACTGTGTGGTGTTTTGGCTAGGCTTTTTAAATTCCTCTCAGCTCTGATACCACTGCAGTAGGTGGATTGACTGTTATGATGTGCATGAGTAATTGTGTGAATGTGTGTGTCCAATATGTTGCAATATTTTCATACCTCCCGTCCAGTAGATCTGCTGTGACCTTGACCAGGATTAAGCGGTTATTGAAGCCAGGTGCTAGGACGTGGAGGTGGCTTTTCGAGATCTACTTCATATTTGCCCTGGCTGTGTTACAAGCAATAGTAACGACTTGCAGCATTGCTTCTTGTTCTGTCTCATACAACACACTTAAGGCATGACTTGAGGCAGGACTTCAAGCTCTACCTGTAAGAAAATGGATTTAGACACCTTTCACCAAAAGTAACATCCTGTTGTCAAGGTAACTGGAATGTTCAGTGACACGCATGATTTCTAATTAACCTGGAGTTCTTGTAAATCAGAGTAAAATAAAAATAACGTGTGATTAAACATTGGCAAAGAGAGAGTAAAAAGCTTGAAGGTGACAGACAGGGCTGAAGGAGCATGTTTCATGCTGCGGAGTGATCAAGGAAAATGTGAGCGGGAATCGTTTAATCTGTCAGTTACATTTACATTGAATTTGATAAAGGCCTATTACTCATTCTAGGCATAAATCAAATTAAGCTATGATATTTTCGGGCAGTTTTATAGGGGTATAAATAAAAAGGGTTTTTATGACAGTTCTTTCTTCTAACATAAAAATCTTGCTAATTAAGGATGACTAAAAGTAGGCATTAGGGCTTTCCTCATCTAATGATTATTATATCATGTGTTATGTGTGGCATTGTAGGTGATGTAGGTGACTGGATAACATTGTCATATTTATGCCTACAAAGAGAGATCCACTTGACCATATAGCATATTTGGCTTTTTTTCTTTAAGCAATTACTTTAAAAAAAATCATTATATACTGCAAACAGTTACAAGTTCTCTTGGGGACCATGCCCTCAAATTAAAGCACAGCCATGTATCCATTAATCTCTAATGATGACTCAGATTTTATACAAAAAGCTCTCAAACTGTATTTGCACCCTGATGCGTTGTACGAGAAAAGGAAAGAGGGTGCAAATAGAGGAATTCTTCAGATGCTCAGCAGGCGTTAATAAAGCCTGTGGTGCATTTTACTTGCAGTCAACCTATCAAAGTTTGTCGATCCCTGCTGGTATGTTTTCAAACAAGAATAAAAAGCAAATCTGATCTAATTCTCTTTTAAGATTTAATTTTTTATTTCCTAACATTCTCCCAGGGTTTTAGAGCGCTGAGCAGAGAATGCTAAGTACCGGAATCTGAAGAGTAGAAGCAGGCTGCTAGCTGCTTGATATGCTGCATAGCAACATGGTACAGATGGACCCTAAGATCCCTCACTCCCAACATGTAGCTAAGGGTGGTCTCGGAGACCCCAGAGCCCCAAAACAACATAGCAGAGCTGGCACTCTGAATGCAAATCCCAGCTGTAGGGGGCACCTTTGTGCTGCTAAGCCCTAAAGGGGTTACAATAACACTGTATTGTAAAAAAAAAAAAAAAAAAACCTGGCAGGCATAACCAATAAATACTCATGTATATGGCCCTTTTTCTTCTAGTGCACAGGCACACATTTTGGAACAGTGCCTTAGGATGAGAATATCAATGCATTAATTATGTTAAAATGTGTATTTCTGCTTGATTTTTAGATATGAACGTGTAATCTATTATCTATTAGCCTGATGTTAACTAGGTTTGTGTATGTGACGTGTGTGTGTGTGTGTGTGTGTGTGTGTGTGTGTGTGTGTGTGTGTGTGTGTGTGTGTGTGTGTGTGTGTGTGTGTGTGTGTGTGAGAGAAAATGCATGGATGAGCTTGAATTTTTACATGTGGAAATCCATGCGCATATATTTGTGCACATGCATTGCAGAGGTCAGTCCAAAAAAACAAAGGCTTCAGCAGAGATGACATTAAAAAGAACTATTGAGAAAATATTATCCCAATGTTTAGTACACATGATAGCATCCATATACGTCATTGATCTGTAATTTCAGTTTGTATAGGTTTAATAATATAAGTTTGTGTCCAATAATTACAAATTTTATTACAGATGTAAAAAAAAAAAGACCAGAACGTAAAAAAATCAACATGTAATCCGAAATAAACAACTTAAAGGAAAATAAAGGTATGATTTCCTTCATGTACATTCTTACATAAAATCAGATGATGCATAATTAATTCATGTACAAATTCCCTACAGATTTGACTTTTTAAACTGACTTAGCATCAGTTGTTAGTTACTCCTTTTTTATGTCACGACATGTGGACAACAAGGACAGCCTATGATGATGTGTGCATAGTGAGTTCTAAGAGCTGCAACGACCACTGCGGGGGAAAGACAGTGTGAGAAGACAGAGACCAAAAGAAAGGTCTTGGGAGACCGTTTCTTCATTACTTCAATACATTAATTTTTAATTCAGACTAAAGAGGAGAGGAGGAAAACAAAAAGATCATTTGTTCTCTATCTAGTTCTTCTTCTCCACCTCTGTGTAATCTTCAGCGAAATGAGAACCTAAATCTTTAATGCCTATAGCCAGGACTCCTAATGAGTGTGTGTATGTGTGGGTGGGCATGTCTTCATATCTTGGTGGGGAGCAAATGTTCCCATGAGCATAAGATATATAACAGAAACAAACAGACAAAGACAGTGATTAGGGAAGTGTAAGATTTATGTATAAGAATAACATTAATTAAGTGCACTGATAGCCATGTCAATAGAAGGTCCTCATAAGGAAGGTAAGACAATCATGTGTCTGGGTTTGTAAAAAGACAATGACAAATCATCTGAGTCACTACTTTTTCTTATTTGTGTGGATCGACTGATGATGATACAAGCAGTTGGCGTCACAGAGCTGTGCGTTTCCTAAATCTGGTGCAAGGTTTAGAAGGTGTAGGAGTTATTTTCACTTCATTAATATCATCAAGCCAGCAGCTTTGCTTTTTAGTTTCACCTTTTATTGTTCAAATAACCTCCATGAGCACCATATGGTGTTAATATCACACACACACACATAGTGACCAAGTGGAGTGTGTGAGTGTGTGTTGCTAAATACGCTGAACCACACACATTCATATACACACAAACACAAAGCTGCATGTAGGTGTGTCTTGAACACTGTGTCCATAGAAGACGACAGTAGTGGGGCAGTAATCATTTATAGCACTCAGAGTTCCTCACCATATGTCACAATTATTTGATGTAATTAAAGAAAATATCATACCGTGCTTTTTGTATGTGTGTGTGTGTGTACAGTTTAAAGGCTTCAAAGTACCAGGCAGGTGAGAAGTGTGAATCATCTTGTCTCTAAGCTGTACTTGATTTTTTTTTCCTGCTCTTCAGTGTGTTATTGAAGTGTTAAATGAATGAGGTAAATGTAGTATCAATGAATTCAAGTAAAACTCTCTTGGTTCCTACTAATGCAATTTGCACTTGATTATCACAGCAGGATTCAGACTGCCAGACTGTTATGTGCCTTAAAATAGCAAGTGTCTTATTACATCTGATCAAGTCTATATACTTACATTACAAGACCTGGGAATTATTCGGGTATAGTTTTTATACTAAGTCACTGACTGGATATCCGATTTGCATTAATTTACTGTATTGCCAAGTTTGTGTATCAGGTCCAGTAGAATGTTCAGACACCACTGAGAGAAGGTTGCAAAACATGAAAGTATGAAACTAATGGAATAAAACAAAGAGCTTCTGTGTAGAGGGGTCTGCTGATGATTTATTCTACATGTATCAAAAACACAGATGTGTTTTAGAAAAAGAAAGAGGAACAACTGATAATCCAGGTTTTTTTTTTTTTTTTTTTTTGCAAACAGCAAAAAAATACCTTTTTTTAGCAGCTGCCACCATCTGGTCTTTTCCATAAATAAATATGGGATCTCAGCACTTTCATCAGTGCTAGCTACAACTGCCTTGGGTAGTGAAAGTGGTTTTTTTGACTGATGTGAGTTTTTTTTTTTTCATCACATCTAAATTTATGCCACACTTTGAGCACATGTGAGGCCACTATTAGTCTGTATAGACAGAACTGAGAATGTGTTGAAGAGGAAGATGAAAAGATGAAAAGAACTAGAGGACGGAAAAAGAATGATCCAGCACAGCCAAATTATGGAGAGACAATATCATTCCTGTAGACACATATATATATCTGAAGCAGAAGGCTGTATGTTATATGTGTCAGGAGGAAGGTGAAAGACTGAGTGAATGTGTCTGCATGCCTGAAGAGGGTGTAATGTCACAGTTGTCAGTCTCGTGTTGGACTTTATTTATTTGGTCACACATTGCAACATCTGGGCAACACACTCTCACACACACACACACACACACACACACACACACACACACACACACACACACAGATTTCATTTTTCACACTATCTCCCTTCTTTATTTTGTCCTTGGGGACAATTGTCCAGATG